>NC_045440.1:84247804-84271563 GCF_002776525.5 Piliocolobus tephrosceles
CTTTCTTTCTTTCTTTCTTTCTTTCTTTCTTTCTTTCTTTCTTTCTTCCCAGAGACAGAATCTCAGTCTGTCACCCAGGCTGCTGTGCAGTGGCGCCATCTCAGCTCACTGCAACCTCCATTTCCTGGGTTAAAGCAATTCTCCTGCCTCAGTCTCCTGAGTAGCTGAGATTACAGGTGTGCACAACCATGCCCAGCTAATTTTTGTATTTTTTAGTAGAGACAGGGTTTTCCCATCTTGGCCAGACTGGTCTTGAACTCCTGACCTCAGATGATGAACCCCCCTGTGACTCCCAGAGTCCTGGGATTACAGACATGAGCTACCGTGCCTGGCTAACATTTTAAAAACATGTTCCACCCTCACTTTGTATTAGGACCAACTAAAGCCAAAAGCTGAGAAGTTAACCCAAAATTGTATAAGTTTGATGGTTGTAACTTCATGATTCAATTCAATAAGATCAGACTCCACATAGAAAATAAATGTCTCTATTGGTCATCCAGTAGCAAATGAGTATTTGTATCCTCCTGTTGGGAAAGCCAAAACTCAATTTCCATTTATAAAAGCAGAAAGGTTATCTAATTGTCACAGATAAATTTGCTAAACCTAACTCATATTACATACTAAATAAAGCTTCATAATTCAAAGTCTACTAATATCTAGAAATCATTACAACTTAATTAGTTACAATATTTCTCAATATATAAAGCTTAGAAGGTGAACATTAAATGGAAAGAGGAAAGTTACTGAAGGTTAAGAGGAAGGGCTAACAAATCTGATGACAAGAAATGAAACTCAAGAGCTTTGGGTGGTACTTAACATATGAGCTAAAATATCATATCCTTTTTAAATTTTATGCAGCATAACACAGCTATTATTCATGAATATGGCCACAGTTTAACAAGAAACTGCATAGGCTTATTATATTTTAACATACTAGGGAATGTTAAATATAATTTATTACGTATACCATCTATAGTGTCTATAATGAAATAAGATAAAAGGCATAAAATTGTCCTTAAATTCAAGAATGTAAAAAGTTAACTTTTCTTCATTTCTTTTAACAAAACATATGAATCCAGATACCCTTTTTGATGTTCCAGTGTAAAGTTTTGCCTCAGTCATTCTTGGGATATCCACCCCTATACCAGGGGTGGTGCTATGGTTGTAGGAGCTTACATATACCAAGATCATCAGTAAAATGAAGAGGGCCAATTAAGGCTTTAGACATTGTTCATCTATCTACATATGAGTTTACTAAGATGTCTATTCCAGGCTTTAATGTAGCCCATCAGGAATTGCTGCTCTCTGTGACTTCTCAACTGTTCTGGAATTTCAGAAATCTTTGATGAGGCAGCCTAAACTTTTCTCTCTCTAAATACACTGTACAGTTCTTTATTATTTTTTTTCCTAAAAGTTTGGTCCTAAGTCTCCTTTGCTCTTTCTCACTTTTTTCTCCCAGCTGCCACTCAGTGATTTATTTGCAGTTAGGATTAATATCTGGATTTGAAAAGTCTGATTTTTTCTATTGTTTATGTTTAACACACTTTGCCTCTGCCTAAAAATGGCCTTTCCCCAAATGAACACGAAGCTGTAAAGACTGTCTTTTGCCACTATTAAATCTTTCTGTTTGAACAAGTGTGTCTTTTTATTGACTAAGAGTGAAGGAGAAAGGGGAAAAAAGGAAGAAAAGTGTAGTTTCATGCACTAATATGTTACTTTTGACTAAACTACTACAATATGATATATTGCTTCATCGATGTAGAAGAAAAGAAAGAGAGGCACTGAGTGTTTGCATTCGATATTATGTAAAGTTTGACACTTGATGACAGATATTCTGAAAGTTCTTAAGAACAAAATAGAGCACTGAGCATTTTTTTCTTTTTTGTTGTCTTCTCTTTTTTGATTCCTTATTAAATAATTGTATTTTTTTTTTCTTGTAAAGATTGACTCACCCAAAATATAATACTGGGAAAATGACCACAAATAAAATCATTAAAAGTTAATTTTACTTTATTGCATTACAAGATGTATTTCAATTTATGTTAACAATTTGAAGTACACATCAATCACTTGATAGTTTCATCGTAAATGTGATCATACTGCCTTTAATAGCAGTGCAACGCAATGTGACTCTAACACATTGGCAGCTGAGTATAAATTCAAGATACTAAAATAAGAAGCAGTATTTTTTCCACTTAGAAAAGAGCTCATTCAATTAAGTCCCCAAGGAGAACAGGAAACACACATGAAGCCCAATTTTGAAACAAATCTCTAGTGGGTTTGCAGAATTTCTAGTTAAAAACTCTTTTCCAATCAACTACCAAGCGTTTTCTATAGGATAGTTCTATGTATGAAGTTAAAAGTTCCAGAAAGTTAAAAAGATATACAGGAAGGTTTGTATTGCTGTGGCACGTCTTTAAAAATAATAAATAATACTTAATTATATAGATCTTCAGTTAAAAATTAAAAAATAAAATTTCTGTATATTTTAATATTGAAATTGCAGTGTTAGAACTCAATGTTTATTATAATATTTACAAATAAAGGTATTATTTTTCTGACTTCATATATTTTTAAGCAAATTAAAGTCAAAATTTAACTTTGGGGGCTTTGACAGAATCTTGTTGCTAACCGCTTATCTTCCTATTAACCCTTAAAAAGACACATATTTTACCTATTCCCTGAAAACACCGGCTTTTCCACCTGGTATTGGTACACAACTCTCAGTTTATTTTATTTTTCTAAGAATTACTTAATTTTCCATTGTGATTTCTTTACTATTCGTTTAGCCTCACATCCTTCCCAGAAGGCTATGTAGTATTTAGCTGAACATTCAAAACATGAATAAATTCATTCTTTATTTCTCTGTATTTTTCTCTAGCAATTTACTAGTATCATTTTATTATCACCACTTACCCATTTCTTGCTATTTGTTTAGTAAATGCTTACCAAATGTTATTAAAGTACTCAAAATAATAGGTTAAAAAAATCACAATTGCATGTACACCTTTTCCAGATTACAATAATAGTTTCAAGGTTTTACTCCACTCTTTTTCTATTCCCTTTAGCGTGTATCTTCATAGTTCCTCCCACAAAGCGGAGCAGAACTGTTTCTTCACCTTTTGACTTAGAGTTCTGCTATAATTTGTTAGGGAACCATAAAATGAGTTCCTCTCATCCTCTTGCACTATAAATCTCCCATTGTCATACGAGTGGCATGGCCAGGCTTACTGACTCATGCCAGAGAAGGATAAGGAATATTTAACACAGTGGTGAAACAGTCCATCAAAATCCAGATTTGGTTAGCTAATAACCAACAGAGGTCAGCAGAAGTCTCGCCTAGTTCAACTCCAATCAGCTGAACTCAGTAGATATATAAGAAATAATATTTATTGTTGTTTTAAGCAACTGAATTTTGGTGTTGCTTGTAATATAAATGTGGCATTAGTTCATCTAGGCGCTATCTTTGTGAAACTTGTATATAGAGGAAATAATATTAGCACCCATATGCTGAAGAAAATATGAGAAAAATAAAAACCCTATAATCCTTCTAATGTGTCAGTATTTTTAAATTTCATAAAGTGTGGTTTATTACATTGATTTAATTATTTCTGACATAAGACTTTGGCATGTCCTTAGTGTAATGTAGAAATAAAGTTCAAAATTAATCAATATTATAATGACCATGTGAATGTGGTAAGTACATTTAATCATTACATCATTCTTTTGAGATACAAATTCTTAAGGATTATTTACTTTTCATGTGTGATACTGAGGCTTTAGAATTTAATTAATTACAGGTCAAATATTGATATAATCATAGATTGGGACTTAAACTTTCTGAAACCATTTCTCATATAGGTGGTTTTCTGTGTGTATGTATATACACACACAACTAAAATAACAAAACATTCTCTTTAAATATATAGAAAAACATGCGTGTGTGTGCATGTATGTATTTCCTCACATTCAACATCATCCAGAGTCTTTTGATAATCATTCTCTTGATTTACACCTTACAGAGTACACTGTTTACCATATATTCCTAAATAACCGTGTTTTCATTTTTCTTTTTTAAAAAATTTATAAAGCTGTTATTATGAAACGTATATTTTGTACAAAAATTTTCACTTAATAGTTTATTCCATGATTTGTCATTTTTGTTTTTGGGGGGGCTATATTTTAATTTTTATTATTGGGGGGCTATATTTTAATTATTCAGACTGCACTGTAACATGCCATTCTATTAATTTACTGATGTTCATATGTAACTTCTCCTGTCAATGGGCATTTGGATTGTTTTAAGACTCTTGCTTTTACAAAAAGTTCTACTATGAAAGACCTTCTGCATTATTTTACAAAGCAGAGATATGAGAAAATCTCTTGGGTACATATCTAGGAGTAAATTGGTTGTGTCATAAGGTAATTGAGGTTTCAAATTTACTGGATAAATCGAAATTTTAAAAGAGGCTGTGCGAAGTTATCCTTCTATGGGCAATCTCAAGAGATTCTGTTGATGCATATCCTTTCCAACATGTGATATTGCCAGAAATTTAAATTTTTGTCAATGAAATGAATCTAAAATGATATATCATTTTATTTAATTTTCTGATCATTAGAGATGAATAATCTCTTCATATGTTCATGGCTCTGACGTGTTCTCTCCTCTTTGAAATTCCTATTCAGTTCTAATGTTCATTTGTCTATCTATTGGATACTTGTGTGTTTCTCATTTTTAATAGGAATTTTTAAAATAATCTTGATACTTATTTTTCAATGTCACTTTCCTAGATCACTTGAGGTCAGGAGTTTGAGGTCAGCCTGGCCAAAATGGTAAAACTCTGTCTCTGCTAAAAATACAAAAATTACCTAGATGTGGTGGCACACACCTGTAACTCCAGCTATCTGGGAAGCTGAGGCATGAGAATCATTTGAACCTAGGAGGCGGAGGTTTCAGTGACCCAAGATGTTGCCATTTCACTCCAGTCTGGTGAAGCAGGATGTTTCCCTGACCCCTTCATGGGACTTGTGACAAGGGTGCCATATTTACTCTGCCTGCCACTCTCAACTCTTCATGGGAAGGAGCCTGCAAGTGAATGCGTGCAGGAACTGGAGTGAATGAGCACTGGGAACTGGCTGGCTGCTTCAGCACCAGTGAGATCTAACTCCACTCACTTGGACCTGCTGCATTCCATTTCTCATGGGAGAGAGTTTACAGGTAAGTGGGTGCAGGAACCAGAGTGAGCACTTTTGGGCCCTGGCAGGAACAAACTCCATTTACTCAGTTCGCCACACTAAAACCCCTTGTGGGAGGAAGCATGTGAGCAAGTATGGGCTCCAAATGGCTGTTGTTGGGTGCCAGCAGGAATAAACTCTGTGCAGCCCCCACAGCAGCAGCCAGGTGGGGGTACCTGTGACTCCCAAAGCTCCAGAGAGCATGTTACAGTGCTCTTTTAGCTCTGTCATTTAGACACCTTAAGTGTTAACAGCTCAGTGGGCCCTTTGCTTTTTCACGTGAGGTGGTGGCCCTCTGCCAGCTAGGGTAAAGGGCCAGCATGACAACTTTTATATCTGCATTTGTGGCTCCTGAGCTCTTGTCTAGCATCCAGGAAAAATTAGGTGGCACGAAGCAACTGAAGGATGGTAAGTATGGGGGATTTCATTGCCAATGAAAGTGGCTTTCAGAAGGGGAGCTAAAAAGAGGATAGGGTAGGTAATCTTCCCCTGAAGTCCCACCATCTCTGGCCAGATTCTTCTCCAGAGTTACACTGTCAAGCTATCCCTCTGAAGTCAAGCCGACTCTCTCCAACGTCCAGACACAGTCCTGTCTACTGGCTGAGTATGGGGTTTTTATGGGCACAGGATGGGGTGGGGTGGAGCCATGGTGGTTTAGAAAAAGGCAACATTCAAGAGAGAAAACAGGGATGCAAGTTTTCACTTTGGGCTACAGTTTCAGGTTTTTTGGCTTGAGAGTGTGGTTTCACTGGGGATTTGCCCTATTCTGCCAAGAATCCACTGCCCCCGTCCCTATCACTGGCTGACAAAGTGAGACTGTCTAAAAAAAAAAAAAAAAAGAAATTTATTTTCTAACATTTTGGAACCTAGAAGTCCAAGATCAAGGTGTGTCCTAGGTAAGGCCTCAATATATGAATTTTTCAGGGACACAGTTGAGTCCATAACATTAATCAAAGTTTAAGTGTTTAACAATATTTTTTCAAAAAAATAATTCCTCAGCAGTATCCTGTGCTGGATTTCTCCTAAAGTCCTTTTATTATTTATTAGCCATCCTAATTAGATACTTAATATTTTAATCATTGAAAACTATGGCTTTTTACTTTTGAGTAAGCAAATTGTCAAATATATAACAAAGTAGAAGAACTAGTAAATATAATGAATCCCAATGTACTCCCTATTCAGCTTCAATGAATAATGGCCAATATTGCTTCATTTATTCTCCCATCCACTTGTACCCTTTTCCAAAAACTAATTCTGAAATATTAGATATCATATCATTTCATCCATAAACATTTTACTCTATGTCTTTATAAGAATTTTTAAAAATAAACAAAATGCCAATTTCACAATTAACTTTAAAGTTTTGCATTAATATAATCAAATATCCAGCCAATATAAAAATGTCTCTGATTATCTCAATGTTTTAGTAATCCACACAAATGAGGAATCAAGTCTAAAATGTCTCTGATTATCTCAATGCTTTAGTAATCTACACAAATGAAGAATCAAGTCTATAAATATCTATATGTATATATTTAGATCTATACATTGCAAATGGCTGGCATGACACTGTAAAATACACACCGGGTTTTGGAATAGAAAGTGAATACTTCTATCAACAATATGAAAACTATTTAAGATTTTTGAGCCTTTTGTTTTGCTTTGCACTGTTTTATCTTTCTTTTCTATTGAAATAAGTGGATCAATTATAGGTTGGTGCAAAAGTAATTGCGGTTCTTTCCCATTGAAAGTAATGGCAAAAACCGCAATAACTTTTGCACCTACCTAGTACTATGTTTTGCAATGCTTAAATCAGTCCCTCTCCCTTATCATCACACCAGCAATTTGATGCACATATATATTCATGTTTATCATTCTGTTTGAGATATTTCTTTCCAGAATATAAATTTGCCTTATAAAAAATATTTAACTTGTTCTAAAGTTATATTTTAAAAGGTTTATTTCATGTCACTGCAACTTCTACTTGAAATAGATTATTATTTCTACTTCTCCCTCTCTCTAAGTTAAACATTGTTTTTCTAGTTTGTGTTCCTTTTTCATTTTTTAATGAAAAATATTTATTTCCCATGTTTAAAAGAAAAATTCTTATGGTGACCCATTGCAGAGGGAGGTGTACCAGTCTTCATTATCTCATTTATTATTATCAGTGTCACTTTTATGTATCTGTGGGTTTCTTATTGCTTCTGATAATAGTGACACTGAAATCACTGACTGAGTAACCAAGACATGGAGAATAACAAAGTCCTGGGTTATAGGGTGTCCTCACCAGAGCTCCTCTCAACCGGAGTTGAAAAGACAGAAAAAGCATACATTCAAAAGATGGTCAACTGTCTCAATGTCTGCTTGGAGGCCTGTCATTCATTACCTGTCTGAATCTAAAGTGGCATTGTTTCTTTTCTTGGTGCTTTAATATCCTTTTGAATTGACCAAAACAGATGACCATGGGTTCACCTCTCTTTCCCCAGGTGTGCCCGGACCTTTGCTTTTCTCGGACTTACCAAACCAGAAATCGCAAAATATCCATGAAGTCTTACCATATGACTCTCCAGCCTGTGCCTCTGCTGGTCCCTAACTTCTCTGTGCAGGCTTCCACCAAGAACTGCTGTATGTCTTGCCTCCCATTTGGAATCTGTACGAATATGTTGTATCACTTCAGCATGTGGCCTTACAACTATTCAGATGGAAACATTCTGGATATTTCAAAAGGAGCTGCTGTGCCTGTGCAGCATGTGACAGTGGTGTGTATCACCCATGAAGATGTCAGATACCTGGAAGCAACCCACAACCTCACAGGTAAGCCTGGGCACCCTGGAATGCTGGGCAGCTTGGTCATCTGTGACAGGTGCAGCAGCATGTCCTTGTCTTGAAGGTTCCACTGACTCTGCCGTCCCTGACCCCAAGTCAAGCTCCATTATTTTTTAATGTAAGATAATATACTTTACTTAAATATTTGTAAATGATTTATCTATGACATGTATGCGTGTGTATGTGTGTATATATCTATACACACATAAATAAATAAATATAGTATCTCTTAAAAAAACTTAACATAATCTGGACACCACTCAACATAGACTCCATTTCTTTTTAAAGCTCATGGCATCCACTCTGTGGCTATATTGTATTATATTCAGCAAATCTCCTGATGAAATGAGTATTTGGACTGTTCCAGTATTTTCCTACTATAAACCATCCTGTATCCTGATACACATAGCTGTAAACATGCTTTTTTTTCACCATGTTGTCAGAGTGTCATTGAGATAGATGCCTGAAAGTAGAATTGCTGAATTAAGGGGCACATGCATTTTTAATTTTCCTATCTTAGTCAAATTATCCTACATATTATTTGTAGCATTTTGCATTCCTACCAGTGATATAAGAAAGTTTACCTGCTTCCTCATAAATTCACCTATGGTGTGTTTTGTTGAACTATTGTTTATCATCAATTTGGTTATTGAGGAAAATGGCAGAATGGACACCCCTCAAATTAGGAGCAACACTGATCACATTTTGCTTTTATCTTGCTATGATTTCTTCTTTTTCACTTGTGCAAATTTATGGAGTACATGAGTGATTTTTTACATGTGTATAATATTCACTAATCAAGTCAAGGCATTTAAGGTGTCCATCACCCAAGCACAATACATTTTGATTAAATATAGTCATTCCACTCTGCTATCAAACAGTAAATGTATTTATTTTTATCCTACTGCAAGTTTGTAAATTTGAATCCACTTTTCTCCATCCTCTTCCTTAGACCTTGCTCACCCTTTCCAGTCTGTTATCATTTGTTACACTTTTTACCTCCAAGTATTTTTTTTTTTTTCCTCCCACAGTTAAGTAAAGAACATGCAATATTTGTCTTTTTGTGCCTGGCTTATTTCACTTAAGGTAATGACCTCTAGTTCCATTCATGTTGCTGCAAAGGACATGATTTCCTTCTTTTGATGACTGAAGAGAATTTCATTATCCGTTCATTAATTGATGGGCACTTAGGTTGACTCCATATCTTTGCTATTGTGAATAGTGCTGTGATAAACATGCCAGTGCAGGCATCTCTTTGATATATTGATTCCTTTTTTGAGGGGGTAGATACCTAGTACAGGATTGCTATATTCGATGGTAATTCTATTTTTATTTTATTTTTATTTTTATTTTTTGAGAACCCTCCATACTGTTTTCCATAATGGCTGTACTAGTTTACATTTCCACCAACAAAGTATAAAGGTTCTCTTTTCTCCACATCCTTGGCAACATCTGTTATTTTTGTGTCTTTTTAATAAAAGCCATTCTGATGGGGGTAAGATGTGATCTCATTGTGGATTTCCCCTTTTTTGTACCTTTTACCCTTTTTATAATGGGGTTATTGATTTTGTTTAATTTTCCATGTTCAGAAGTTCTTCATTTATTAGAGATATTAACATTTAGTCTATTTACAAATATTGTCATTAATTTAGATGTTTTCATATAACGCTTGTAGAGAATCAATAATTTTTTTTTTTTTTTTTTTGTCTTACACTTCCAGTGAATGTTATCAGTGATGATGTTGTGGTCACCAAATTATTAGCAACTATGAGTCTTATCCACTTTTTGATTCTAAGACTTGAAGTTTACTTTATGGTATGTATTGAATTTCATTAAAGCTATCACATAATCTGAAGTTTTGTGCATTTTCTGAGGAAGAAGCTTTCTGACCACTGTACATAACTACTTAAAATCCTTGCCCTCGATCACATTTTTATTTCTAATATATGTGCATATACTGACCTCACATAATTATTTGTGAAAATGTTTCTTTAAATCATGGAGTTAGGAACTTAGCAATTGAAAAATGTACTAGAATTTCAAGATAGTAATATCATCTTAAATTTTCGTCTGAATCTGTTTTCACTGTATGAATACCAGTTTCTTTAAAAATAGCACAATAGGAATAACTTTTTCTTATTTTGTATTTGTGCTAAGAACACTTCGCATAAGATCTGCTCCCTTAAATGTTTAGGTGTACGATGCAGCATTGTTAACCATAGGCACAATGCTGTATAGCAGATCTCTAAAATGTATTAATTTTGCATAACTGAAACTTTGCACCTGTTGAACAGCAACTGCTCATTTCCTTCTCCCTCCAGTCCCTGGCAACCACTAGTCTACTTTCTGTTTCTGTGGGTTTCACTGTTTTAAACATCTTATATATATAAGTGGAATAATGTGATATTTGTCCTGTGAATGGCTTATTTTACTTACATAATGTCTTCCAGTTTATTCATGTGTTTGCACATAGCAGGATTTCCTTCTGTTTTAGAGCTGAATAATATTCAACAGTGTGTACATGTTATGTTTTTCAAATCCATTTATCTGTTGACAGTCTTTTGGTTTGTTTACATATCTTGGCCATTGTGAATAATACTGCAATAAACATGAAAATGAAGATATCTCTTTAAGATTATGATTTCAATTCTTTTAGATATATGCCCAGAAGTGGGATTGGTGGCTGCACCATATTACATTCCCAACAACAGCATGCACAGATTCCATTTTTTTCACATTCTTTCCAATACTTGTTATCTTTGGTGGTTTATTTGTTTTAATAATAGCCATCCTAACAGGTGTGAAGTGTTAGCTCATTGTTGTTTTAATTTGTATTTCCCTTAGTATAAGTCACTTTGGGCATATCGTCATATGCTTGTTGAACATTTGTATGTCTTCTTTGGAGAAATGTCTACTCAAATCTTTTGCTCATTTTTTTAAAATGAAAAAGTTTGCTGGAATATTTTTAAAATACATATCATGTTATTAATATAATTTTACTCTGAAAACACATCCATTTATTTGCTTTTTTAGCAACCAGAGATTGTTAGTAAGCTCTGTATGTTGGTATTGTTACCAACAAATGTCCATATTAAAGCCTTCTTTCCTTTAAGCAATGTTTTTAACCTGTGATGACCGTTGTTCCATTTTGTATGAACACCATATGTTAGTACTGGACAAAGTATTTCCAAAATCTTTTGTCGTACAATTTCTCTTCAACTAATGAAGAATGAAAAACGTCCCACTAAGTAATCTTTCCTACGGCTTGCTATATTGCTAAAATATTAGATGTTACAATTTTTTCTCATACACATTGAAGAATGTGAACAAAATAAAACATGCTTGTGATTTTTAAATCACTTACAGCTACATTTGTTCTTTTGCCAATGACAGTTGTATGACATTTTATTGATTATTCATTATATAAATATTTTTCAATCAGATTCACTATTAATAAAAGATAAGAATGAGAAAATCCCAGAATTTTAATGCACATGAAAAATTGTTCAGATATTTAAAATATAGGAAATTGACATATCTTGTTCATATTATATACATTACTTTTTGTAAAAGTTATGAGCTAAATCACATGATAATTTGATTAATTATGCAGATGTTCACAGATACTCTAAAAGATCTGGAAATAGGCATTTTGTTCTGAGGCCTCTAGAGGCAGAATTTGAAACCCATTTGGACATTTTTGTCAAATATCAGGCAAAAACAAAAATGTACTATATTTCTAAATGTGAAAATACTATCCCTTAAAAATTGATTATCTAATACGCAAATATTTTGCCACTATTTTTCTTACAGAACTGGTTAATTGTTATATTTTGAATTAATTTAAGTCTTTCTAAAATTATGACTGTCTTTTGAATATATAAGTTAAAGCAATCCTTAAAAGACATTGTATAAAATTATATCAAAAGGTAAATAAATATAGGTGAGATTAAAACATAAATAATATATTTTAAAAACTAGTATGAAAAGAGTGTGTGGTGAAATTATGGGTAAATTTCTAATAAGAATTATCTGGAGAATAAAACAGCTGGTTTTCAGCTGTTTCTAGTTAACAAGTTTACAAAATACACTTTTCCCTAAGCACCCTCTAGGAAATGAAATAAAAAAAAAGAGAGTACCATAAAATATGAAAATAATATATTTTACATATAGAGCTAAACAAAAAAAAGTGTTTTAATTTTGCATCTCAGTAGAGTAGAATGATATCCAATTTAAAAGGCATAACAAAATGAATAAATTACTGCCACTTTGGGGGATAATTTTTAACATGGCACACAGAAAAAACATAATAAGGTTTAAGGTGACTTTAAATGAGATAATCTGAAAGTAAATTTGTAACTAGTGGACGAAGCATATAAAGATTTGATGTCAGCACAAACCATCCTATGTTTATAATTTATTTCAGATTTGGCTTAAAATTTCATTTTATGTGCCTTGCTGAGATAGTATAGAGAAGAGACTCCATCCTGGCAGATCAGAGACATGGTAACCAAGATGCCATGGACCTCACATGACCAGACACATTTCCTCCCTGACCTTCTTGCTTCTTTAACAAGCTAACCCAAATCAAGTAACAGGAAGCTGCCCCCTCCTGACTTAGCTGAACTAGGCTAAATTCCTACCCATAAAAGGAAGCGTCTACCCAGTTATCTCCTTGAGTGATGCTTCCCAAGGTTGCTAAAGTGGGACTAGCATCCCTCATAAGAACCTGGCCATTCCCCGAGGTTACTGAAACAAGACTGTTACTCCTGATAAAAACCAGACCAGATCCAGGCATCTGAAGACAAGAGACGCTCCAGTGCTGGCCCTTCAACGAGTTTTTTTTCTCATTATAATACTACAAATCACACCCAGGGGTACACATTTAACATGCTAATGAAACACACAATGCCTGAAGAAACCTGTTATCAAACTGTGCAGGCGCTACCTTCCGTTCCTTAGTACTATATGCCTACACATCACTCCTTTCTGGATTCCTTAAAATGTCAAGATCAAACCCTTTGGAGAGCTAGCACTGGGATCTCTTTCTTGTACTTTGCTCCCTTGCGGTGCTTGAGCCTTGAGCCTTGAGCCTGTTAAACCTTGCCTGAGAAAAATTTCTGTTTGGCCTGAGGTTAATATCTGGTTATGTGAAGGAGACACAGAACTCAGGATGCAAGCTAGTGTAACATTGTCACATTCAGTCCCTCAGATGTGATCTTGCCATGGCCATGGGGCTTCTATGTCTCCTGGCTCTGATTTCTTATTTTGCTGAATTAAGTTTCATTTCTGGATTATCTGAATTTACATTTCTTTTCCCCACGACTTTTTGTCTCATATTCAACACTGAAATTTTTTCTTCCTATTCAAAATGGTGGCTATACATGGCAAATCCTTATTGAGAAGCGTACACGTCTGAAATGAAATGAATGAACAAATGATACATAAATGAATAAATAAGAGTCTTGACTACATCTTGACTGCCCTTCTGCTTCTGGTCGTTGGGGATTTTTCCACAGTCTTTTTTCATTTCATTCACGTTTCGGCTTCTTGGCATGTTGCTCAGTTCATTCTCTCTCCTACCTTGCTGTATATAACCTTTACTAAAGTTCTTATTCAGAAAAGTGTAACAACTATTATGTCTCTATTTGAGGGTTTTCCTCCAAAACGTTTCATCAAAATTTTTACTTGCTGGTGTCTAATTTTCTTTTAAAACAACAATAACAACATCAACAAATTTTCAATTATTCTTTTTTAACAGAGCTCTGATATCAGTTATTAAAATAAGACCACCCGTATTTCACTCTATTGCATCAGTATTTATCCATTTACAGTATTAGTGTGGAAAAGAGATATTATGGTGGCCTGAGAATCCACACAAAATCAATAATTTCATGTATCAAAATCTAGAACTCAATATAAACTTAAGAATTTCAAAAAAGTGAAATGAAAAATATATGTTGCATTTTATCACTTTTTTTAACAAATGCAAGAACAATGTATAACTAAAAAATACAAATTAAAATTGCAGTTTGAAGATGTAATTGATTTTATAGCACTATTCAATTTTCACTATTAAAGTTAAATTTGTACAAACCCTATAATTATGACACATATTTAAACATAATTCAATTTTTATATAGAATCCTTTAATTATTAAAAAAATTTTATATTAAGGGAGTAAAAATCACAAAAACATAACCTAATTGAGGCGAAATAATTGGTAAAGTAAGTTATAATATACTTAAAATGTTCTCTTTATTATTCATATATTAAATAACTTGAAATAATTGGATAATATAAATGCATTATAAAAAATTTCATGGCTCTTATCATAAATTGATTCTCATTTAATTTCACCCTGTGAAATTTAGGCACTATTGAATCATTACAATTGTGTTTCTGAGTTGGGCTGGGATGTCTGGAGAATGTTTTTAAATCAGATTTCCGGGTATAATTTTCCCAAATTTGCATTTATTGTGTCTGAGTTTGTATTCGGGTATTTTTACACATCTATCTATCTATCTATCTATCTATCTATCTATCTATCTATCTATACATACATATATATATATATACAAATTAATAGATCAATAGCTAGGTATTATTTTGTAACGCTCCCAGTGAATCAGAGTTTATAGTCTTGTCTTAGTGATACGAACAGGAGGCAGGGAAATACTGGGTAGAAGAGGGTGGTTCCCCAGCAAAGGTCCCACCCTCAAGCCTGGAAACGCATAGCCCTAAATGGGAACAAGCATTCCTGCTTTTGTGCCCAAATGTTGCCTTTTCCAAGACAACTCTGGCCCATCACACCCCTATCCAGTACCCATATAAACCCCAGACCCCAGGTTCCATTAGCAGAAAGGCAGCAGAGCAGCACCACAGAGAAGGAGAGAAGACAAAGAGCATCTGAACATCGAGAGGAGCTTGGCTAGAATGTCAGAGAGGAATTGGCTGTTGTATGACCAAATTCCATGGGGAGATCATCTTCTCACTTCATCCCCTTTCCAGCTTCCCATCCATGCTGCTGAAAGCTACCTCCATCATTCAATAAAATCCCCACATTCACCATCCTTCTTGTTTGAGTGACCTGATTCTTCCTGGATGCCATACAAGTACCCAGGTACCAAGAGGACAGGGTGTAAAAGGCGATCCCCCTGACTCTCCACTGAACTGGTTTAACACTGAACAATCCACAGATAGCAACTGCTAAAAAAGCATGGATTGTATACACACCCCTAGATGCTACCATGGAGCCTGAGCCCAAAAGCGCTCGTCCTGGCTCCTGTACCTGCCCATCTTCATGCTCCCTCTCCAGTGAGGGGTTTGAGTGCTCAGCAGCAGAGCAAACAAGCTACACCCCTGTTGCAACGCCTGCAAGGGGGTCGGAGTTTTCCCCTCTCATTAGGCACACAGCTGACACGTATTCTCGTTTTATCTAGCTCTGTGAGGGCAACTCATCTGCATTCTTAGACAACTCCGTTTACTGTTCATCCTAAAGCCCAGACATTGCTCTCACATAACTCTCTGCCTCTCCTCTAATTCTAATAGCAATAATAATAACAACAGCAATAATAATAATTTCTGGTTCACATAGTATTCAATTTCCAGAATATTCCTCTGAAATTTTAGAGTTACAATTTTTATTTTGTTTTCAAGAGTTTTGAATTAACATATTATTATGTCTAAAATAAAAATAGTTTTCAGGACTTTCAGATTTTAATAATGTTAATATTTTCAATTCAAGATACAATTGTATTATTATATACATTTCTGAAAAAGTATCCTCTGCTGTATTCAGACAGCTAAAGAGACTTTTAAAACTTACATACTATTGTCATTCCTATATTAAATATTTTTCTGATGCTGCCTAGCTCATTTTGCTTTCACTTATTTTTTCATCCCCTGAATAGAAACATTTTATTAACACACACTAGACGGTCACAAAAGTTCTTAACATATTTACATACCTGTGGCCAAGGATCTGACCCAGTTCCCCAGAATCCACAACTTTAAAAGATTTAGCTAAGTTAATATCTCATACCGCCAGAACCTGCAAGAAACAGCTTGCTCAAGCCAAAAGATGAATCTATCTTAAAGGTTTATCCATATGCCATACTAGGACCTGCTGTGAACGATTATTCCCTCTCTGTTTCACCATGACAGTCAAACTTTGTCTTTGCTACAATCCAAACCAGGGCAGTTGGAGGTGTGTACTACTGAGGGCCAGTTTTGGTATTTGCTAGCCATTTATCTGTCTGTGATTCCCACATTCCAATTCTGATCTTCAAATTTCCCCAGGGGAGAGTATGCTAGACCCAGGCAGGGAATTTGTCACATTTGATGTTGGCATGGGTACCTTTAACAGTTGGGCTATTAGCCCTTTAGGCAAATGACTGTAAATATATATGCATGGTTTAATATGAAATTTAGGCTTTTATTCAATATTCTACATTATTTTGAAACTTTCTACTTGCATAACTTATCATCTATGGCTTGATTCCCATCAGGGCAAGAATAATATTTTATAAGAGTTTTATTGCTAATGCCTAGAAAACTATACTATGCATTAAATACATAAATAAGCACCACCAAACCAGCAGTGAGCTTACCCACCCCATACCCACTCCCACCTTTTTTTCTCTCTGCAGTATCCCCTGACATGAATGTAATACACTGTCAAACTCAGAAGTGGGCATGAGGGTGAAGAGAGAGAGCTCCAGGAAAAGTGCTCTAGCTTTTGACCCAAGGAGCAGAAAACTCCTAAGACCAGGGGAGAATATACAAATCTCTCCTCTTTTCTGCTCTTTCTTCTTATGTGCATGCTTAACGGGAAGGTGGCAGAAGTGTCAAGGAGAACTCTTAGCAATCCCATAGGAGCCCTAACTCTTAAGTCTTCTCATATTTCCCAGGCATATTTTCATTTTGTGGATGTGGAAATGAAGACTTAGACCGTTTGAACAGACCAAAGTCATAGAAGTGGCTATTGAGGGATCTCCATTCTATTTCTTCTGATACTATATGTTTTCTATTGCCATGCATTTTTATTTCACAAGGCAGTGATTTCCATTTTGTACAGCTCTAATTTCAAATTTGATTATTTCGTATTTCAATAGTTTTAGGGGAGGGAGGACAGTTGTGATTGATGCATCCCTTTTCTTCCTTGTTAAAAGCAAAAGAAACATTACTCCCATGCGAGTGACTAGGGTGTTATATGGCGCTGTAGAATAAAAGTTAAGCGTCCTCCCACCCCAACAAACCAGAGTTTCTGGCATAAATGTACCTTAGAGAACAGATTTATCAAATCAACTTCTATGAAATATTTAGCATTCTGGATATCTTTAGAAGTTTATTCTAGTCCTAGGCTGTTTATTTCACACATATTTAAATAACTAAAAGAGATTTTATAAATTAAGTTATATTTGTGGAACAATTACTTTATACATATTAATGGAATGCTGTTGTATTTTAACCCATATTTTCAAAACCTGTTTTCCTACAATTAACTTTTGCAAGCATAAGTTTGATTTTGTTAAAGTATACGATTAAAATTATTCTTATTCTCACATCTCTATTATTGCCATTCTATAGAACTTCAACATTGCTTTCTTGCTTATAGAAATAAAATAAAATAAAATAAAAATGAGAAATTATTCCATGTATTGACTTTAAGAATGTGATTCTGTGAATTCTTCCCACTATTTTTGCACTACCAGTAATGATACCCCTTGAATCCTGTCCTAGCTCTCAATTATTGGCACCATTTGTTTTAGTATCCATGTGTTATGCATGACTAATGATATTCAGCGTGATGGCTTGAGGCCTTATTATTATGGTGTATATTCTAAAATTTATTGTTCTATTTTCCTGATATACTCAATACAGTCTAGTTGACAGAAATTACATTATTGATGCTTTAAAACATCTGTCTCAATTCATTTCTGATCAGATTGAAAATTTCTTCTTGCTTCTGAACATTAGTTTAATATACTTACCATGGCTATGATTTTTCTTAGAAGGAAATAAAATTGTTCTTTAAACTCTACCACAAAAGGTTTGAGGTCATGCTTGACTCTATTCATCTGTGGAAGAACCATAAACACTCTACATAAAATATTTATGGAGATTTTACTCAGAGCAAGTTTGTGAGAATGCTTAGGACATTTTAGAAAATACCTGTATAAATTGTACACTTCCCTTTCTAATTGCAACACTATGATTTTGAATTGGATATTTGTTAAATTATTGTCCACTAGGTTAAAATACTTAGACTCATGATTTATTAAATGTATTTATAAATCATTAAACTATTTCAAATGCACCTAAACTGAAGTGGTTATTATTCAGTGTGTGTGTGTGAATCATACTCTATGGCTTTACCTTTTAGTTTTTCACACTTGTAATTGTCCTAACCACAAGAGAGTTTTAAAATATCCATTTATATTTCCATACTTCATAATATTCCTCATATTTATTAATCCATAAATAAATTAGACACAGTTAATCACTCTCTATTTTGTGACACCTTTTTCCACTTAATTCACAGGGACCTGGACCCTTCTACTGAACTATGGCCTGTATACTCTTTCTTATATTCTTCCTATCTTACTTTTAATCATTGGAATCTCCTAGATTTTGGCTTTAACTTTTCTTCATTTTGCTGTCTATACCTTCTTTCTTGGCAATCTCACTTATTGTCATGAGTCTTAAATACCATTTAACTGCAGACAGCACCTAAATTACTTCTTCCATTCCAGACCTTGCCTGTATATTCTGACCTAATGTATCAAACTTTTATTCAACATATCCACCTGGGTTTTCTTCACACACCCAAACAGAAAACCGTGAGGGTCAAAATATCCAGCATGTCCCATTATCTTCCCCATGTCAGGAAAAGGCAACTTTATCTTTCCAGTCATTCAAGCCAAAAGTCTCAGAGTCATCCTTGTCTGTTCTCTTTTCTTTGTACCTACCTATCTAATCTGTCCATAAATTCTGTCTAGTCTTCCTTCAAAATATATCCAGAATCTACCTACTTCAGTGCTCTCTCTTTACTGCACTGGTCCAAACCTCTATCATTTCTGGACTACGTATGTTACAATAGCTTCCTAATTAATTCACTTACTATGTCCCTATCCCCTTTTCCCTTTCAACACAGCACCCATAGCGTTTTGGTCTTCATAAGTCACATGTTCAGCTCCTCTGCTCTGAGTCCTGCAACAATTTCCCATCTTTTCAGGAAAGCCAAAATCCTTATCATAGCTACCTCTATGTCTGTCCTCCTGGCTCACTACATTTTGGCCAAACCAACCTTCTGGTTCTTTTTAAAGCATTCAAGTCTAGGCATACTTTCAATTTACAATTTTTGCATTTTCAGTTTCTTTTCCCTGGGATAGTCTTTCCCCAAGAAGGTAATATGAGAAATCCTCTCAACCCAGTCACCTCTTCAGGACTTAGCCACAATGTCACTCTGTTAGTGAAGGTTTTCATAGCCAGTCATTTTGAAACTGCACCGCCCAGGGTACCATGTATTCTGCTCATAGAATGCATTTTGTCCATCTCTGTTCAATTGGATTTCAGTTCCTTTAAGGCAGATATTTTAATTACTTTTATTCGCTGTAAAATTTTAAGTTTCTAGAAAAGAGGCTGGTACTTAATTGGCTCTTAATAAATAAATTTCTTCTGTGGGTCGTTATGTAATTACTTTGATAATTTTACTCGTGTTTTGAGATGCCTGATGATGAAGCTACACAAATGGTGGCTTAGAAAATGAGTAACATGAAAAGAATACAATTCTCTCTAAGTCTGCATTTTGTCTCCAAAAGGAGTTTCTCAAAGCTAGGGGAAAATATATTGCTAACTTTTTGACATATGTCACTCTCCAATGTAATTAATAATACTTAATAATGTTATATGTATGATAGAGTAAATGGTATGGCAATCTCTATTGTGTACTTTTAAAAAAGCTATTTAAATAGTAATGTATTTCACCAATTCCTCTAAGTATATGGTCTGAGTTTCCTTGAGCACCTCAAGATAAGTGACGTGAGAGCTATAATTTAGGATGTAAGATGTGAGAGCTATAATTTAGGGTGTTGGATGTAAGAAATATTCATAAAATAACATACACATTTATAAAGATCAGTTTTTTGAAACGTCAGTCACAATGTAAATATTAATTTTATGCAAAATCTTTGTGAATTTAAAGTCAAATAGAAAATATCAGAGAATGCCAAGAATCAGAATCAATTATTGCTTAAAAGGACTGCACGTAAAGTGGATATCATTGCCTCAACAGCATCACATGGGAATATTATTACTGGATCTCCCAGGTTTTGTTCTGTTCCATCTGGACTAAAGTAGATGTAAAAATTAATGTAGAATAGTAGGATAGTATAGAAAAGGTACCAAAAATGTTCATGGGTATCTTAATGTTTTATACATCTTGGTTATTTGGGAAATACAAACATAAGTCAAAGGACCTTATATTAGAGTACTAAGCCCTAAAAATAGGAAGCCATTTCTGTCATTAGTGAAATTGATAATTTCAGAATGGATATATATTTATGGAGTTTTATAAAGGTCAAAGTTCATAGAAAATATTCACAGTGATTTATCAGCTAAATCATTGGCTATCAGATGAAACAGTCAAATAATGTATCATTATTGCAATAGGATGAGTACATGTTCTAAGACAATTTTAATCTGTATGGCTTACCTGTAGTCAACACTTTATTAGGTTATGATAGATTTTTAGAGCTACTTTAAAGTTGAGCAATAATTTTGTGTATGCACTTTGAATATAGTTCTAAATTTATGCTGTATTTATTTAATAATAAAACATGTCATAAAATATTCAAGCAGTAATTGAATATGTCTTATACACAATGGAAACTGAGTATCCTGTCTCTCTGTATATCAGGCTTATTCCCCAAAAATGACAACTGTCAATAGTTTATTATTTGATATATTCAGTATTCCAGAAATGTGTTGTGTAAAAACAAGTGTTTGGCTATGTATGTGGACATATAGATACATGAGAGTGTGTATGTATGTATACCATATATAATCTGTGTTTTTAATAAAAAAGGATGTATGCTATATAAGTTCTGTGTGTTGGTTTTTGTTTCTCATTCAAGATATATTTTAAAGATCTTTTAGCCTTAGCTCATAAAAAGCTATATCCTAAGCTTTAACAGTGGTATACTATTTCATTGTATTTGGTACCATAATTCATGTACACAATTTTCTATTTATCGATACATTGGTAGCTTCCAGTGGTTATTTCAATATAGTATAAACTATACCTCTAGGACTATACTTTTGTTACTGAAATCTACAATGAATTAAGTTCCGTATTCTAGATAGTCTATATGACCAAAGTGATTGTACTCCCAAACTTCAATAGCATGCTTTTCCCCTTGTACCACTCTTTTATATAATATAGTTGCTTGAGTTTTATTTAATAAAACTGGAAGTTTCCATTCAGTTTTAATTGTCCCAAAAGTAGTAGTATTATTTCTTCCAGAGCCAGGAAAATGGAATCTAAATGTATGAAACCAGCCTCTTTCATCTTTATTGAAAATTACTTGGAATTCCACTTTACAGGCTTGAACAATTTACATGTAGGGAAAATAGAAAACATATCTATTGCTAGATTTGACACTGAAATATATAGGCAGTTCTAAAAAACCAGTATGTATTTTAAGTAATTGAGAATGAACTTTCTGTCAGGGAATTATTTACATAAGATAATTTAAAATTTTAGAATGTATTTAATAAACCTCTCTTTAAGTCAATGAGCAAATAGTTGTTCAACAGTTTGACTTCATCATTATTAAGTCTTCATCTCATCTTCTTTAGATATTATAAAAGACTGTTCTAACTAACAGAGTGAAATAACATACACTGTCTCTATCAAATGTCAATGGATAAATTATTTAGAATAAAAGGAGCCTGATTTGTGCACAATTTTTTCTTAAACCTGCACTAGTACCTGGTGACCACCCTTTCCTAATGATCTGAAAACACCTTCATTTCCACTATTGTGACTTTGAGGGAGATTGAACATCCTGCCCTCAAATTTTAGTAATTCAGTTTTCCCTTTTGGAAATTAGGGTAGCTTTTCTTGAATCCATTTTTTTCTTTGAAGTTTGATTTTTAAACAATTTTACCTTCTAAGAACATCAGATCTGTTGCTCCTATTGCCTATAAGTTATTTCAGGGTCTTAGAATTTGAATTTTCTGAGATTGTAGAATATTATATATTTTAAAAGTTGCAACATGTTCTGTTATTTATATTTTAATTATTCTGTGCTTCCATTCTCACTCAATTATGATTATCTTTCTATTATAGACTAAAGGAAACTGGATTATCACTGTTTTTCTTCACATCATCCATGAATATTTCCATTATTCTAAGCTGGGCACTTCGGGTGTGTTTATTATTTCACTTATGAGAAATAATTTGTCTGCTTTACTTTAACTTATGGTATTTTAAACATACATTGAAAACATAACTGCTACTTGTTTAACAAGTCAAGCATTGCAGAATTGTATTGAAAGTTAATAATCTCCCCCACAGCTTCCCCAAATCGTATGACTGAGTTAAGGCATATTAACATTTTGGCATATGTCCTTTCAAATATTCTTTATGTTGAATGAAGGAGACCAGACACAGAAATGTACGTGGCAGGTACTCTATGATTTCTTCTGTATACAATTTTAGTTTAGAGCAGCCAAATCTAATCTAGCTTCTATTACTCAATGGAAACTGAGGAGGTGAATTTCAAGAAATAAATTTTCAAGAAAGCATCAAATCTCTCACTGGTGGCTAGGAAAAGAGATATAAAATTATACCTCTGGTACAGCTATTTTAATATACTTCACAATATTCAGGGTCATGATGGATAATATAGGAGTTTCTCTTTTATGTATGGTAAGAAAACGTGAAAACCGCAGTCATAAATAATGCTTTTAAAGGGATCATAGATATGATTAATATAGAACATTATTTATTTTAGAAGCCTTAATGTGCATTTTTTAAACATAAAATGATAACTAAGAGTGCCTGTCAGCTGTGAAGTTAGATATTTTCCTCGAAGGAGATATATATTTTTTTTCAGTTCTCATGGGAGAACAGCTTCATGAAGTAGTAACTAAATAGCCTTGTTAAATACTTAGAACATGAAGATCTTATAAACTTTGGAGAAAGTAGTCTGTCATGCACTGAAAACTTAATTGCAACAAGGAAAAGGTGGTTTAAGGAATGTTTTATACAATTAAGTCACATAAAAGAAGAATCAACAAATATCATCCCAACTCACAGGCTGTTTTTATGATGAATTTCTGCTAGTGTCAGGCCCAGTGTAAAGAATTACAGCAGCAGACAAACTGGCTAATTCACACATCCATTTACTTGCTACTAAATAACCATAGTGAAGACTCTCCAAAATCATGTTTGACATAAATATATGTGTATTTTGTTAATTTAGCCAAATCAAAAAGAAAGAATATATACTCAGTCATATGACATTGAACAAATCACAGAATTTTGGTGATTTTCTTTTTGTTAGGTAATCTTTAGTTTCCATTTTAGCTCCGTTTTCTAAGATTTTATGAGTTGGATCATTGGTAATCATGTGTAACATATATTATCACTGATGCCAATGTTTACTAGCAAAAATTAAAAAAAAAAA
>NC_045440.1:84271963-84316797 GCF_002776525.5 Piliocolobus tephrosceles
TGGGGCTGTGATTCCTAAGTAAAATTTGATTTAAGAATATTTTGTAAATGACCTAAAAAAATCATTTAAGCTCAAACACACATTGTCCTTTAAGTGTATATTTTAAAATGTACTATGAAGTATGCTTTCAGGTAAAATGTTAAATATTCAAGGTGACTAGAAATGTTACATCCAAAAATGACTGTCATTTGCCAGTGTTTTAAAATCAAACATCATTTTAGTCAATACTAAAAAAAAAATACAGTAATGTTTTAGATCTCTTAGTATGTTAAATGCTTTGAAAGTTGTATTCCCTGAACATATATTCTGTAAAGAAATTTAATTTTTAAAAGGGATATTATAACTGAGTGAAGATTTAAAAGGCGTTATTTTGTATACTACTCCAGCTTTCACTTAAAAGGAAAATAGGTCTTCAAGAGTTGCAGCAAATGATGGGGTACCTTGTTTCTTATCTTCAAGTGAACATTAATATGCAAAACATAAAAGAAAATGCACTCAACTTTCCATATATTATCATCCAAAATAATAGCTCCCCTAAAATTCTAGTAATCAGTGTGTCAGCTAAGTCTTGCACATGTGCAATTCAGTCAGGTTTGAACACTTCCCTACCTAATGTTTATAAAGGATCACATAGTCAGAAAATGCCCAAATTACATAGTTTAGAAATCATTATCATTATCTTGCTGCCTGATATTAGAGTCTCTTTTCATTTGTAGTTGTAATTGAAAAAAAAATTTTTTTTTTTTTTTTTTTTTTTTTTTTCTTTTTTTTTTTTTTTTTTTTTTGCTAAATGCACTTTTTGGGGGATAAATTTTGATTTCAATTTTTTTCTGGAAGAGCATTAAATGTACCTAACTGAAAAATGCAACTGAAATATTACAGCTAAGCTTAGTACTTTTTAATGTTATATTTCTCTAATATGGCTTCTGAGAAGAATATGTGCAATTTTATTCTTTTTAATGTTGACAATTCGTATGAACATAGCATGTTTATATGTTTCTAATGTCACAGGATCCTTGGGGTGTCATTTTTCCACCTGGAAACCTCTGTGGTTGATGGCACCTTTGCCCGAGTTTTACTCAGACCTGCTGGGCTCCTTCTGCCCACTTGGCCTGGCAGCCTGTACTTGGCTCACACTACTGGCCTAGATCCCATACCTGCCAAGGGTGAACCAGTCACAGTGCAGTGAGGGTTGTGTGAGCAAGTTAGCATGGGGTCAGACCACTGTGCACGGACAGCCACTCTGGTTGTGGCAGGGCAGGGAGCTCCAGGTGTCAGCATGGGTGCCAGCTCCCTGCAAGGCTGCAGCTGGACCAGGCATACTGCAAGCAGCTTCCGTGCTGACACTGGGGAACACAGTGGTGACTGGAAGCTTGCGGACACCAGGAACCACAGAGCCCCAAAGAGAGTGTCACAGTGTCACGGCCCTGGCTCAGGGAGCTCATAGGTCTGGGCTCCCCAAAAGGCTAGAGCTCTTCTTTCTTTCTTTCTCTCTCATTTTCTGCAATGTGGCTAGTGGAGGTCATGTTTCATCCCTGTTTGTGTTACAGTTCTTTTAGTCCCACCATTTGACAGGTCCAGAGCTCTTGCCCCTAGTCCAGGAGGAAGTATGAGGTACACAGACAACTGGAGTGTGAGCAAGGAAGAGAGGAGCTTTATTGAGTGGCAGAACAGTTCTCAGGAGACGCACAGTGGGTAGCTCCTTTTCGCAGGCAGGTGATCCCAAAGTCTCTTCAGCTCTCAGCAGAGAGCAGACCCACAGTGCCTCGTTCCTCTCCACAGGCAGAGAATCCTGTCATTTGCCTGAGTCTGACTGAGTCTGGAATTTGTATGGGCTTCAGAGGGGAGGAAATGCATGCTTATTGCTCCGTGATTGGCCATGGGCAGGCCCAGAAGAAACACCATAAGTTCTCAATCTGCTCCATGGGACTGGCAGTTTGTCCCCCAGGCCTCAGGCCATCCCTTGCATGAAAGTGGGGTTTCAACGGGGACCCAGCTCTTTTTTCCAAGGAGGCTGTCTGCCTTTTGCCACCGTTAACCTGTCATTCACAGTGCCCATGGTGACAAGGCTGTCCGCACCAAGGGGTGTCTGTAGGCCCATGCTGAGCCACCCTCAGCATCCCCATATGCCTTCCTCCAGTGCCTATCAGAGTCCAAAGTCCAGAGGAGACAGAGGCGGTAGGGGGCTGGCATGTCAGCACTGTCCTGAGTGTGCACACATGCAGCCATGTTGCAACAGTATCTGGCCTCAGTATCAACTTTGCTCAGAAATTGGAGTGGTTGCTGGGAGCAGGGAGAGGCCAGGCAGTGGGATCAGGAACTTCTGAATCTAAAGAGGCAGGGAGGCTTCCTGGGCCCCTGAGAGTGCAGAGATGCCCGGTCCACAGGAACAGCTGGCCAGCTGCAGCTGTTGCCAGGAGGGCAAGACTCCAACCCTGCCAACTTGGAAGGGGGCAAGTCTTACACCTTCCCATGGCTCCCGCCAACTTGGTGGGGCATGCAACCCTGACCACACCTCCTTCACCGCAGCAGAGTCTGCTCCAGATGGGTCACCACTGCTATCACTAAGACCTTTTATTTTCCAAGTTGGTTAAGTAATTGATAGATTAAAATACTCAGCTTACATACACAGTCACTCACAAATATTGAGTGTACTGATTGCTTAGTTCTATTCTGTTCAATGTCCTTAGGCCAGGGAGTGGATATAATAATACAACAAAGCAAAATTTTAACTTTCAAAGAGCATATGGTCTAGGAGGGAAGACTAAATAATCAGTAATTCCAAAAGAATATGATAAATACTTTAAAACTCGATGTAAACCACTATGCAATGCTTGTTGTGCTTCATTCACAATATTGAATATCTAAATTTTAAATCTTTTTTTGTATTTTTTTCCATTCAGCATTTTTAGAAAGATAAGTCATAGGGAATAGCAACTATGCAAATGTTTGTGTTGTCCTAGGGGCAGTTTATCCAAATCCCTGTCAGCTTTGTATATGAAAATTAATTCAAGATGGATTAGAGACTTAAATATTAGACGTAAAACCATAAAAACCCTAGAAGAAAACCTCAGTAATACCATTCAGGACATAGGCATGGGCAAGGACTTCATGTCTAAAACACCAAAAGCAATGGCAACAAACGCCCAAAATTGACAAATGGGATCTAATTAAACTAAAGAGCTTCTGCACAGCAAAAGAAACTACCATCAGGGTGAACAGGCAACCTACAGAATGGGAGAAAAATTTTGCAATCTACTCATCTGACAAAGGGCTAATATCCAGAACCTATAAAGAACTCAATCAAATTTACAAGAAAAAAACAAATAACCCCATCAAAAAGTGGGCAAAGGATATGAACAGACACTTCTCCAAAGAAGACATTCATACAGCCAACAGACACGTGAAAAAAGATGCTCATCATCACTCGCCATCAGAGAAATGCAAATCAAAACCACAATGAGATACCATCTCACACCAGTTAGAATGGCAATTATTAAAAAATCAGGAAACAACAGGTGCTGGAGAGGATGTGGAGAAATAGGAACACTTTTACACTGCTGGTGGGACTGTAAACTAGTTCAACCATTGTGGAAAACAGTGTGACAATTCCTCAAGGATCTAGAACTAGAAATACCATTTGACCCAGCCATCCCATTACTGGGGATATACCCAAAGGATTATAAGTCATGCTGCTATAAAGACACATGCACACATATGTTTATTGCGGCACTATTCACAATAGCAAAGACTTGGAATCAACCCAAATATTCATCAGTGACAGACTGGATTAAGAAAATGTGGCACATATACACCATGGAATACTATACAGCCATAAAAAAGGATGAGTTCGTGTCCTTTGTAGGGACATGGATGCAGCTGGAAACCATCATTCTCAGCAAACTATCGCAAGATCAGAAAACTAAATACCACATGTTCTCACTCATAGGTGGAAATTGAACAATGAGATCACCTGGACACAGGAAGGGAACATCTCACACCGGGTCCTATTGTGGGGAGGGGGGAGGGGGGAGGGATAGCATTAGGAGATATACCTAATGTAAATGACGAGTTAATGGATGCAGCACACCAACATGGCACATGTATACATATATAACAAACCTACACATTGTGCACATGTACCCTAGAACTTAAAGTATAATCTTAAAAAAAAAAGAAAGACAGATTTATTAAAGAAAGTATGAAAATACATTGCCAGGGAGCAATGGGCAAATCAGCAGGAGAGGAGTTGACTGCAAGAGACAAGGGCTTGTTGAGCATTTTTGAGAATGGTGCTTGTGCTGTGTTCAGAAGAGGACTTTGTGTAGTACTAATAATGTCAAGGTTGCAGTGAGTTTACTTGCAATTTTCTATAAAACAAGGATGTGGTGATAGCTGGGTAAGGGGAGATTGTGAGTTATTTGTGCAGAAGGGCATGTGTCCTGGACTCCATACAAAGGCAAACTTATAACTTATATTGTTTCTCTTTTTGCTTTCGCCTGGTCCCACAGGCCCATTATTTTCCCTGATTAAGATTCCACATAGCTTTTAAACAGAAAATGTTGCTTTTGGTCAATTTAAAATTATTTTGTAGAAGATGATTAAAAAGCTCATATATGTATGTGTATACACACACATGCATATATTGTATACGTATTTGTATATCTATGTGTATGTGTGTGTATACATGTACATCAGGTTGGTCAGTTTGGTGCAAAAGTTATTGCAGGTTTTAGCATTAATTTTAATGGCAAAAACCACAATTACTTTTGCACCAAACCAAAATACACACACCTATTCTGTAAAGAAATTTAATTTTTAAAATGGATGTAATAACTGAGTGAAGATCTACAGGCCTTTTATTGTATGCTACTCTAGCTTTCACTTGAAAGGAAAACTAGGTCTTCATGAGCTGCAGCAAATGATGAGGTGAGGTGTGTATACACATACACACACAAATACACATACACATACAAATACACATACATATACATATACAAATACATATATACTAATATATATACACTTTATATATATATACTATATATATACACACACATATGTGTGTGTGTGTGTGTGTGTGTATTTATCCTTTTTTTCTAAGCCGTGGGGAAAGATTCCTTTTTGCATCAAAAACTCCGTTGTAAATTTCATAATCAAATAGATATTATATCATCCTTCTCTCTGGACACCCCAAAAAGTATGAGAAAAAGAACAGATAAAATAGGAAATGAAAGTTAATCCCTTAGATTGTCCCCACGGAGTTTCTTTGGTAAGGTTTTTTTTTTTTTTTTTTTTTTAGCCCAGCTGTATTTTCTGTATGTATTTTTAATGCAGAATAGATTTCTTGCTTAATACTACAATGAAAGGAAAAAGAAGTGACAGCCTCTCTTAGACAAGCTATTAGTGTCTGTGGGAAGCCAGAAAACTCATTCAACCTTTTATGATTTATATGTGAAGGATTGAGTTTTGTTCTTCTGGAAATATTAACAAACATTTGATGGCTACATGACTGCATGTCACTTTATTAACAAGTAAATACATTGTATTAGTAGAGAAATAAATAGTAGCCCAATTTTGGAATTGTATTTTAGTATTAACAGGATGGTTCTAGTAATAATGGTAATTGCAATAATTATCTTGAAATTTTACATAGATTTGACTAGAAACCCATAAATTATAAAGACAGTAATCAAATTTGGGGTAATTCAATAGATAGAAATGTATGAACTGTTATAATTAGCTTTTCTGGTGGCGCTTTTGTCCTAACCACTGGAAGTGTTCAACACTTGATGGAAATTAGGCCTAGCAATGTTGTCAGTTTCCTTAAGACAGTGTGAAAAAAAAAAAAAAAAAGGCCAAGGAAGGGGGCTCAGGCCCGCAACCCCGACACCCGGGCAGGCGGGGGGGGGGGGGGGGGGGGGTCAGGGGTCAACAACACCCCGGCTAACAAGATGGAAAAACAACAAAACCGAAAAAAAAAAAAAAAAAAAAAAAAAAAAAAAAATTAAATGGGCGTGGTGGCAGGTACTTGTAGTCCCAGCTATTTGGGAGGCTGAGGCAGGAGAATGTCATGAACCCTGGAGGTGGAGCTTGCAGTTAGCAAAGCTTGCACCACTGCACTCCAGCGTGGGCGAAAGAGTGAGACTCCATCTCAAAAAAAAAAAAAAAAAAAAAAAAAAAAAACCTTCACTTATCAGATGAAGAGCTAAGAAATTAGCCCAAGAACTTTCCTGGAGTCTTAACATTAGTTTATAATATTGGACAGAGCCTAATTACAAGAGAGCAAAATAATGGCAAGCACAGGTAAGTTGATGAATATAGATGCTAAAATTTAGCAATTAGGCTTTAGTTTAAGATCCATGTTCAAGAGTACATAAAATTGGTAATAATTTTCTTCAATTATCTCAGACAAAAATCAATAAAAATTAAGTTTGGGAAAAAAACTAATGAGGAAAAGCTACAAAATTTTAATTATCCCCAAATGATAAATGGCTCTCATTATAAATTACTGTCTATGACTTTTTTATTTCACTCTACAGATTATATTTAAAGTTGATTAAAACAATTATAAGTGAAAAATTTAGACAAACGTGACTATTTGGCATTACAGTCTAACAAAACAAAAATATAAGCTTGTGCCTAAGCATGATCATATTATTTATATTATTTTTTGCTTTTCTGAAATCACAACAAATTTATGTGTAAATTGATATGAATTAAGTACTGATGATTTGGCCTCAGTCTTCATGAGGCATAGTAGAAAATGCAAAAGAACATGACATATGTCTTCTTGTGCAAACTCACAATTTACTTGTTAAAATTATCAGACATGTAAAGATAAAATGCACAACTGTTAAATATTATGTTATTCACTCAATTATAAGAAATTCTCAGCCAGTGGTGCCATAAATATGATAAGAAAGTGGCATATGTAATAGGAAAAAAAATAGACTTTGCATTCAGAAAGAAGTGGTTTTGGTTTATGGCTCTTCCACTTGTTTTATGATTCTGCAAAGTAATGCTTTTATGCCTCTAAGCTTAAATTTCCTAACTGTATAAATTTGCTTCTTAGTTCTATCTAAGTTGTTGTGAGGCCATCATAAAAAAAATACCAAGTGTCTATCACACAGATTTCTTCTAAATTTTGTTTATTTATTCCAACAAACAATAATTTTCTCTTAGTAGGTAGAACAACATGCTCAAGGATCAGAAACAAATGAAATAAATTTGTTTTATTTCTGGAGACCTCAAACTGCTTGAATGATTACAAAATTATTTCAGGGATTAGTTCATTTTCTCCCTGTAGAAGAGTCCACTAGAAGATAACCTATACTTGGAAGTTTGTTACATGGTGTGAAATTAGAATCAAGGAAAGGAATTGGATTATCTTTATTAGTAAGTCATAACAGCCAGATGTAGCAGTGTTATTTACAGGCTGAGAGCAGGAAAGGGATAGATCTAGTTTAAAAAAAAAAAGCTGGACACAGGAAGGTTCACCATCTTCATGATTATTATCTATTTTCTTTCAAAACATTCTTTCTCCAGAAATTGTTCTTTCTCATTGAGAAAAATTTGTCCACCTAATTTCCTACTGGTGGCTTCCCAGTGTCTTTAATAGAATGTAAAATTCTACAGACTCATTGACCACCTTATGTTGATTTGGGAGTCTTGTTTGTATGTTTGACACTTGTGCTTTGTTAATTTCTTTCTCCCAAAATAAACAATGCCAACCTCTGCTTCTATCTGTCATTGTGCCCTATAAAGTATTTACAAATAAATACTTCCAAAGACTTGTAATTTTAATATTAAGTAAACAAAACAAACTGCTACTTATTTCAGCAAATTTCATAGTAAAAAATGTCTGTAATGATGCACTGTGAAATATCTGAAAAAATGCAATAGTTATCTAAGTCCTATAAAGTCCTAAATAACTTATTTGAGAGATAATGCTCTCCTTGCTTAACAGAAGCTTTAAATTAGGAACACTTCTTAAAAGGATCTTCTTTTGAAACCAGCCAAAATGACCCATAGAACAAATGTCTATGGTTTGTATTGAATAAACATAGAAATTGGCCCTCCCAGTGTTAAAACGTGAGAAAATTACATTTGTCTTACTGAATTCCTTTCTCAGGAAACCAATCATCAGGATTCCTAGATAATATCAAGGAACTGAAACTTACCAGACTACCACATCTGGTCAATGAGACACCAGACCGTTAACCCCATCATGAGTGCCTAAGTGGACCACCTGCTTCTTGTTCACCAACTCCTCTTCCTTACATCTCTCTAATTCCTGTTTTGCTGCATACCGTATACATTTCTTCCTTGCTATATAAGCCCCTGATTTTAGTTGGTCAAGGAGATGAATTTGACACTGGTCTTTCATCTCATTGGCTATGGCACCTGAATAAAGCCATCTTCCCTGGCAATAGTCATTGTCTCAGTGATTGGCTTTCTATGCAGTGAGCAGCAGGACATAGCCCCAAACCCTGGCATTTCAGTAAGACCTTTCCACCAAAATAAAGGACCTAAAGTGCCCAAAACTCTTTTACAGTCCAAATGCTGATAAATGACCATTTTTTTCTTTGGTTCTCTTCTTCTTACCCTCTCTCTTCTTTCTCTTCCTCTCTTTTGTTTCCTTTTCCTCCTCCCCTTTCTTTTTCTTGTTTTTCTTCCTTGAGTTGCCTATTTGATTTGCACTTAACAGTTTGACCTAATAAAAGGAAATTTGGTGATTACATTGCACATGCCCATAATTTCTTTATAATTTTGTGAAATCAAAACTCCTGAAAACATTGTCTTGTCCTATGCCATTCCCTCAAGATAGTTATACTGTTATACAGCCAATGAAATATGAGAAGAATGTTAATTAATATGAGATTTTGTCATGTTTTATCATGTATCACTATGTCCGGAGTTGGTTCCTTCCGGTGGGTTCTTGGTTTCAGTGACTTCAAGAATGAAGCTGTGGACCTTTGCAGTGAGTGTTACAGATCTTAAAGGTGGCACAGACCCAAAACCCGAGCAGTAGTAAGATTTGTTGTTAAGAGCAAAAGAACAAAGCTTCCACAGCATGGAAGCAAACGTGAGGGGGTTGCCACTGTTGACTGGGGTGGCCAGCTTTTATTCCCTTATTCGTCCCCACCCATGTCCTGCTGATTGGTCCGTTTTATAGAGTGCTGATTGGTCCATTTTACAGCGTGCTGATTGGTGCATTTACAATCCTTTAACTAGACACAGAGTGCTGACTGGTGCATTTTTACAGAGTCCTGATTGGTGCATTTACAAACCTTTAGCTAGACACAGAGCATTGATTGGTGCATTTCTACAGAGTGCTGACTGATGCATTTACAATACTTTAGCTAGACACAGGGCGCCGATTGGTGTGTTTTTACAGAGAGCTGATTGGTGGATTTACAATTCTTTAGCTAGACAGAAAAGTTATCCAAGTCCCCACTCAACCCAGGAAGTCAAGCTTGCTTCACCTCTCATCACTACAGGAATTTTTAGACAAAATATTTTCTTCACATAAAGGAAAAATTATTTTTGTTGTTATCTAACAGTACCTAAGTTCATACATACGAGTATTTTGACAATTACAGCTTGTCTACTTGTGTTTAAAATATACTGTTTGTATCATCTTTAACATATATAGAGTTATGTATAATGGAACAATTAAACATTAACCCTTAACAAAAAAAAAAAAAAAAAAAATGGTGCTTTGAGTCCATTTTCCATTTGTGTGAGGGAAGAAAGAAAACATCCAATAAAATATACAATATTAGTTTCTATCTTTAAAAAAATAGAACTACTATTAAATATTGATTCCTTTTACAGAATTCTTTACATAATGAAGACTATTTTCTTCAGCATTTACCTTAACTTACTAGAGTGCTTAGTTAATTAAATATACTCAGTCACTTTTAATTTTTCCAGCTAACTGTGATTTGACTAATTAAAAAAGTAAAATTATTGTATTAGACATTTTAAAGGAGGGACATTTGCTTCACTTCAACAGCTTTAAATGCCACAAAATGCCAGTTAATTAACTGTTGTCATTTATGCCATTTGAGTGCACGGCATTTTCAACAAATAAAGTTCTTCACAGATATGTGTATTTATATGTGCATATGTGTATTAAGCTTCTGTTATGAACCAAATACAAACTATCCAAGAAAGTAGACTATACCAAAATTCCAAGAAAAAATAAAATGGTTTCCAGAATACAAAGACTAGATCACGTTTTGACTAGCACAAACAAACACAAAGCAAATCTCAGGAATGTGTCTTAGAAATAAAATACACTGAGATTGAAATGTGTTTCTGGATATGAAATTGTGATGTATCCCATACTGCAAAGACTTGATTTGAGCATTTCAAGATATTTGTATGCTTCCATTTATTTTAGTATATAAACATATTACTATATAAAAAAAAAAAAAGCTTTCTAGTGTCCTTTCTCTTTTGTGTTTGCCATTCATAAAGGCATGATCAAGGAAAGGAAAATGTTTCATGAAAGACAACAAAAAGGATAGCTAGTCAACTTTATGTGTCAGAAAGTTTTTAGTGGGAACTCCTATGACCAATCAACTTTTTGATATATTAAGATATATAACTTTGTGTATATCACTTTACAAAATCAATTTTTATCCAGACTTAAGAACATTTTTCTGTGTATATTAACGTGCACATTATGAATGCACACTAAAAATATGAAAAGTTTAGAAATTTAATTCTTAAGTTTCATCTGAAAGGTATTAATTCAGTTATTCAGAAAATATATAAAATATATATACTAGGCACTCTGTGAGGAGGTGACTCGTGAAGCACACAGGCTAGTATATTTAAAAAAAAAAAAAAAACGAAAGAAAGTATAGTCTCAGACTAACAATTATACCAAAGCTTTTTGAAGGGTATAATTAAAGTAAGGAAAATATGAGACAGTCCAAGAAAGATAGTTAATCCATTTCATGGTAATTACATGCAGCTTCTTATAGAAAGACGTACTTCTAGATCTTGACATTATTTTAGTAATTAGGACAAGAAACAAAAAAAAAAAATATGGATTATGTACATGAAAAGATTAACTTGTGTTATAAAGACCACCACTTATCTAATGCTTGGCTTTCCCCTTCTTCTTTATTAAAACATCCTCAGTTTTGCTCAGATACCACTCCAGCAGTAAATTGCATGGGAAAATTATTTATGTTTCATAGTAGGTAGAAGAGAAGAACAGTAATTTCCTAATACAAAGAAAATACAACTGTTTGAGGGGATGGATGCCTCAATTACCATGAATTGATCATTAAACATTGTAAACATGTATCAAAATATCATATATACTCCAGAAATATGTACAACTATGAAATATCAATAAAAATATGAAAATAATAATAATAAAGTTCATAGGGACGTATAGGTAGGGTTTTTCATTCACTCCAATACCCATAGAAATAATTCACTTTGGTTCTTGTCCACCGTTACGAAAACTTGTCCTTACTCATTAGAAATTTGTTAAACAATTGATTAAATTATAACTTGTATTTCAATAATTAGGATAAAATTTATAAATTATGATTCAGAATTTATATATGTATATGCAAGATCATGGAATAGAATAGAATTTGTCAGATGCAATAATATTAGAGTATTTCTTCATAAAACCTGTGATGAAAAATAAATATTCTTGGGATTCCCATGCAAGATGGCTGAATAGGAACAGCTACAATCTGCAGCTAAAAGCGAGATCAACACAGAAGGTGAGTGATTTCTACATTTCCAATGGAAGTAACCAGTTCATCTCACTGGTACTGGTTAGACAATGTGTGCAGCCCACAAGGGGCAAGTAGAAGCAGGGTCAGCTGTCACCTCATCCAGGAAGTACAAGGGGTAGGAGAACTTCCTCCCTTAGCCAACGGAAACCATAAGGGACTGTGTTCTAAGGGAAAGTGCTATCCAGCCCAGATATTACACATTTCTCACTGTCTTTGCAACCTGCAGACCAAGAGATTCCCCAAGATGCCTACACCACCAGGGCCCTGGGTTTCAAGCACTAAATTGGGTGGCTCTTTGGGCTGACACCGAGCTAGCTGCATGAGTTGTGTTTTGTTTGTGTGTGTGTGTTGTGTATGTGTGTGTGTGTGTGTTTTTCCCCCAGGTGTTCCTGGAATACCAGCGAGACAGAATCATTCACTCCCTTGGAAAGGGGGCTGAAGCCAGGAAGCCAAATGGTTTTGCTCAGTGGATCCCACCCCCATGGAGCCCAGCAAACTAAGATCCACTGGCTTGAAATTCTTGCTGCCAGCACAGCAGTCTGAGGTCAACCTGGGATGTTCCAGCTTGGTGGTGGGAGGGGCGTACACCATTACTGAGGTTTGAGTAGGCAATTTTCCCCTCACAATGTAAACAAAACCACCAGGAAGTTGGGACTGGGCGGAGCCCACCAGAGTGCTGCAAAGTTTCTGTACCCAGACTGCTTCTCTAGTTTCCTCCTCTATGGGCAGTGCATCTCTGAAAGAAAGGCAGGAGCCCCAGTACAGGGGCTTATAGATAAAACTCCCATCACCCCGGGACAGAGCACGTGGGTAAAGGGGTGGCTGTGGGTGAAGCTTCAGCAGACTTAAATGTTCTTGCCTGCCAACTATGAAGAGAGCAGTGGAACTCCCAGTAAAGCACCTAAGTTCTGCTAAAGGACAGACTTCCTCCTTAAGTGGGTCCCTGACCCCCATGCTTCCTGATGGGGAGACACCTCCCAGCAAGGGTCAACAGACACCTCATACAGGAGAGCTATGGCTGGTGTCTGGTGGGTGCCTCTGGACAAAGCTTCCAGAGGAAGGAGCAGCCAGCAATCTTTGCTGTTCTGCAGCTTCTGCTGGTGATACCCAGGCAAACAGCATCTGGAATAGACCCATAGCAAACTCCAACAGACCTGCAGAAGAGGGGTCTGACTGTTAGAAGGAAAACTAACAAACAGAAAGCAATAGCATCAACATCAACAAAAAGGATGATCAAGGAAAAACTCCATCTGAAAGTCACCAACAGCGAAGACCAAAGGTAGACAAATCCACGAAGATATGGAAAAAACAGAGCAAAAATGCTGTAAAGTCAAAAACCAGAATGCCTCATCTCCAAAGCATCACAACTCCTCACCAGCAAGGGAACAAACCTGGGCAAAGAATTAGTTCGAAGAATTGACAGAAGTAGGCTTCAGAAGATGGGTAATAACAAACTCCTCCGTGCCAAAGAAGCATGTTCTAACCCAATGTAAGGAAGCTAAGAACCTTGGAAACAAGTTACAGGAATTGCTAATTAGAATAACCAGTTTAGAGCAGAACATAAATGACCTGATGGAGCTGAAAAACACAGCACTAGAACTTCGTAAAGCATACACAAGTATCAACAGCTGAATTGATCAAGCAGAAGAAAGGATATCAGAGATTAAAGATCAACTTAATGAAATAAAGTGTGAAGACAAAATTAGAGAAAAAAGAATGAAAAAGACCAAACAAAGCCTCCAAGAAATATGAGACTATGTGAAAAGACCAAACCTATGTTTGATTGATGTACATGAAAGTGACGGGGAGAATGGAACCAAGTTGGAAAACACACTACAGTGTATTATCCAGGAGAACTTCCCCAACCTAAAAAGACAGGCCAACATTTAAATTCAGGAAATACAGAGAACATCACAAAGATAGTCCTCGAGAAGAGCAACTCCAAGGCACATAATCATCAGATTCACCAAGGTTGACATGAAGGAAAAATGTTAAGAGCAGCCAGAGAGAAAAGTCGGGTTACTCACAAAAGGAAGCCCATCAGACTAACAGCCTATCTCACTGCAGAAATCCTACAAGCCAGAAGAGAGTGGAGACTAATATTCAACATTCTTAAAGAAAAGAATTTCCAACCCAGAATTTCATATCCAGCCAGACTAAGCTTAATAAGCAAAGGAAAAATAAAACCTTTTACAGACAAGCAAATGCTGAGGGATTTTGTCACCACCAGGCCTGCTTTACAAGAGCTCCTGAAGGAAGCACTAAATATGGAAAGAAAAAACCAGTACCAGCCACTGCAAAAACAACCCAAAATGTAAAGATTATCGACACTATGAGAAAACTGCATCAACTAATGGGCAAAATAACTGGCTAGCATCATAATGACAGGATTAAATTCACACATAACAATATTAACCTTAAATGTAAATGGGCTAAATGCACCAATTAAAAGGCACAGATTGGCAAATTAGATAAAGCATCAAGACCCATTGATGTGTTGTATTTAGGAGACCCATCTCACATGCAAAGACACACATGGGCTCCAAATACAGGGAAGGACAAAGATTTACTGAGAAAAAAGAGAGCAAAAAAAAAAAAACAAAAACAAAAAACAAAAAACAAAAACAAACAAACAAACAAAAAAAAAAACAAAGATAAAAAAGACAAAGAAGGCCATTATGTAATGGTAAAGGGATCAATGAAACAAGAAGAACTAACTATCCTAAATATAATGCACCCAATACAGGAGCACCCAGATTCATAAAGCAAGTTTTTAGAGACCAACAATGAGACTTAAACTCCCACATAATAATAGTGGGAGATTTTAACACTCCATTGTCAATATTAGACATGTAATGACACAGAAAATTAACAAGGATATTCAGGACTTGAACTTAGCTCTGGACCAAGCAGACCTAACAGACATCTACAGAATTCTCCACTCCAAATCAACAGAATGTATTTTCTTCTGAGCACCACATAGCCCGTATTCTAAAATCACCTCTATGAAAATAAACTAGAAAATCTAGAAGTAATGGATAAATTCCTGGACACATACACACTCACAAGACTAAACCAGGAACAAGTCAAATTCTTGAGTAAACCAATAACAAGTTCTAAAACAGGGGCAGTAATTATTAAAATACCAACCAAAAAAAGCCCAGTACAAGATGGATTCATCGGTGAATTCTACTGGTGGTACAAAGAGGAGCTGGTACCATTCCTTCTGAAATTATTACAAACAATAGAAAAAGAGGGACTCCTCCCTAACTCATTTTATGAAGCCAGCATCATCCTGATACCAAAACCTGGCAAACACACAATAAAAAAAGAAAATTTCAGGCCAGTATCCCTGAAGAACATCTATACATAAATCCTCAATAAAATACTGGAAAACCAAATCAAGCAGTGCATTAAAAAGTTTATCTACCACGATCAAGTTGGCTTCATCCCTGGGATGCAAGGTTGGTTCAACATATGCAAATCAATAAATATAATCCATCACAAAAACAGAAACAATGACCAAATGCACATGATTATCTCAACAGATGCAGAAAAGGCCTTCAACAAAATTTAACACCCTTCATGTTAAAAACACTCAACAAACTAGGTACTGATGGAACTTATCTCAAAATAATAAGAGCTCTTTATGACAAACCCACAGCCAATATCATACCAAATGGACAAGAGCTGGAGCTGTTCCCTTTGAAAACCAGCACAAGGTAAGAATGCCCTCTCTCACGACTCCTATTCAACATAGTTCTGGCCAGGGCAATCATGCAAGAGAAAGAAATAAAGGGTATTCAAATAGGAAGATAGAAAGTCAAATTATCTCTACTTGCAAATGGTATGATTGTATATTTGGAAAACCCCATTAACTCAGCACAAAATCTCCTTAAGCTGATAAGCAACTTCAGCAAACTCTCAGGATACAAAATCAATGTGCAAAAATCACAAGCATTCCTATACACCAATAATAGACAAACAGAGAGGCAAATCATGAACAAACTCCCATTCACAATTGCTACAAAGGGAATAAAATACTTAGGGATAAAACTTACAAGGGATATGAAGCACCTCTTCAAGGAGAACTACAAACCACTGCTCAAAATAATAACAGACGACACAAACAAATGGAAAAACATGCCATGCTCATGGATAGAAATAATCCATATCATGAAAACGGTCATACTTCCCAAAGTAATTTATAGATCAAATGCTATTCTCATCAAACTACCATTGACTTTCTTCACAGAATTAGACAAAACTACTTTAAACTTCATATGGAACCCAAAAAGAGCCCATATAGCCAAGACAATACTAAGCAAAAAGAACAAAGCTGGAGGCATCACGCTACCTGACTTCAAACTCTACTACAAGACTACAGTAACCAAAACAGCATGGTGCTGGTACCCAAACAGATTCATAGACCAATGGAGTCGAACAGAGGCCTCAGAAATAACACCACACATCTACAACCATCTGATTTTTGATACACCTGACAAAAACAAGCAATGAGGAAAGGATTCCCTATTTAATAAACGGTGTTGGGAAAACTGGCTGGCCATATGCGGAAAACTGAAAGGGACCCCTTCCTTACACCTTATACAAAAATTAACTCAAAATGGATTAAAGATTTAAACGTAAGACCTAAAATCATAAAAACACTAGAAGAAAACCCAGGCAATACGATTCAGAACATAGCTATGGGCAAAGACTTCATGATTAAAACACCAAAAACAATTGCAACAAAAGCCCAAATTGATAAATGTGATATAATTAAACTAGAGAGCTTCTGCACAGCAAAAGAACGTATCATCAGAATGAACAGGCAACCTACAGAATGGGAGAAAATTTTGCAGTCTATCCATCTGACAAATGACTAATATCCCGAATCTACAAGGCACTTGCAGGGGGACAAGGGGAGGGATAGCAATAGGAGAAATGCCTAATGTAGATGACAGGTTGATGGGTGCAGCAAACCACCATGGAACATGTATACCTATGTGACAAACTTGCATGTTCTGCACATGTATCCCAGAACCTAAAGTATAATAATTAAAAACTAAATAAATAAATATTCTTTTGAATTTTTTGGTAAAAATTACCACATGCTCCAGCTAAGTTCATCTGAGTAGTGCTTGTTTTTATAGTATGTGATTTGTCTCTATGTGGGCATCAAATGAGTGGTGAGGGAGAAACACATGTCCGCTATGAAAGATGGCTTTTTCTGATAAAATGAGGGAAAGCCTATAGTTCTGCTCCTCCTTTGTCTTCCCATGTGAGATATTTTCACATTATATGGTGAGTCTCTTTCTTGCATGTGGATACAAGATAAAGAACCAAAAGCCAGTGTACTGAGTATGACAAAGCAAGAAGCTGGATAAAACCTGGGTCATTGTTGATTTTTTGAGCTTTTTTTTTTTTTTTTTTTTTTTTTTTTTGAGATGGGGTCTCCCTCTGTCACCCAGACTGGAGTGCAGGTGGTGCGATTTTGACTCACTGCAACTTCTGCCTCCCTGGTAGCTGGGACTACAGGCATGCACCACAATGCCTGGCTAATTTTTGTATTTTTAGTAGAGATGGGGTTTCACTATCTTAACCAGGCTGATCTCGGACTTCTGATCTCATGATCTGCCCACCTCAGCCTCCCAAAGTGCTGGGATTACAGGTGTGAGCCACTGCGCCCAGCCTGAGCTGTTAAATTAAACTTGGAATAGTCTACCTTCAGATTCTCTTTATGTGAGATAAATAAATGTCGAGCTTTGAAACTACATTTGGTTGCCATTGTGTTTCTTGCAGCCAAATACATCTTAACTGATACACCACAAGAGTGCATGCTATTTTCACAGAAAAAAGCAAATTAGGTACTGAAATAGGAAATTAGATTCCATGTGCATTTTAAGTAGGAGTACAGTAAGTCAGCTTGCACATTAAAACTTTTGTGTACAGAGGAAAAATTAGTAAGGGTCTGAATCTGAGAACAACAGGCATGTGTAGAACATGTTTAATCCATAAAATATACCGACCGATGTTAATGAGTAACTATGGGGTTGGACAAAATTTGGGGACAATTTGGAAAGGTAACTGATGTAAATAAATATGCTCTTAGAATAGCTACCTGCTTTCTAGATATATTAGTATATAATTAATATACATGAAGCATTGAAGGAAAGGCATATTTGGAAAGTTCATCATTGGTGATAATTTGGACAAGTAATTTAGGCAATGCTTGTGAAATTTGTGAATGTATGTCTGATAGTTGGTTGAATATATGGATTGAAGCATCAGGAGAAATGTTTCAACTATATATAAATATGAGAATCATAATCACATAGTGACAAATTCAAGCCAAGTGCATTTCTTTATTTTACAAATATTTTTTAAGTGTCTAATGTATGCTAGGACACATTCCTATGTGTCTTTATATGTATATTAAAATAAATAACTAGTATGCAAAAAAGAAGCAGTCACTTATTCTTCCATAGTTGAGCTTATTTTTTTTTTAGTGGAGACACAAATTAAAATTAAATGTAATAAATATGTAAAATCCATTTATTATAATTTATTATATAAATAAAAATTATTATACAAATACTAACTTATATAAATAAAAATTAACTATTACATAAATAAAATTTATTAATAGTTTTCTATAATTTGGTAAATGCTATGAAAACAGAAAAAGAGAAAGAACAAAAGAGTTAGGAGTACATGCTTAGTGTGTGTGTCTCTGTGTGGGGGTGTGTGTGTACGCGCGCACACATGCTTTCATGTGTGTATTTAAGGTAGGGTAGACCTAATTGAAAATTTTGTCCTTTGAGTATACTTTAAATAGTCTTTCCATAAAAAATAATTTTCATCACCTATATTGTTGTTTTGCTGGAGAGTTCGTTCATCAAGGTCCTTCCTCCACGATTTTAGAAGTTCTGTGCCAACTTTTTGTAGAAATGTTCTTTTTAATTGTTCGTTTATCTAATCGTTGAGAATGCTGAGTGATATTACTTACCAATCATAGCTCTCAGTATGTTAGGATCCTTGGTAGTCACTTTACTTTTTCTGTTCTTTACCAAAATGGCACCCACTTGGCATCTAGCAGTTTAGTGTCACCATCTGACTTATAGCTTTAGGGTTAAATCATTGCCATTACTCCCAGTTAACCCAGTTCTGAAATGTATAAACTACTGTTTATTCTGGATCATAAAATAGATTCTCAGATATATTGGTTTATTATTCTTTTCTCATGCTGCTATGAAGAAATACCTGAGACTGGGTAATTTATAAAGGAAAGAGGTTTAATTGACTCACAGTTCTGTTGGGGAGGCCTCAGAAAACTTACAATAATGGAGGAGCACACCTTTTCACAAGGTGGCAGGGGAGAGAATGAGTGCAAGCAGGGGAAATGTAGGACACTTATAAAACCATCTGATCTCATGAGACTTACTCATTATTATGAGAACAGCATGAGGGTAACTACCCCATAATTCAGTCACCTCTACCTGGTCTCCCTCTTGACACATGGGAATTTTGGGGATTACAATTTAAGATGAGATTTGGGTAGGGGCACAGAGCCAAATCATATCATTCCATCCCTGGCCCCTCCCAAATCTCATGCCCTCACATTTCAAAACACGGTCATGACCTTCCAACATTCCCGCAAAGTCTTAAGTCATTCCAATATTAACCCAAAAGTTCGAGTTCAAAGTTTCGTCTATATCAAGGCAAGTCCCTTCAATCTATGAGCCTGTGAAATCAAAAGCAAGTTAGTTAGTTCCTAGATATGTTGAGGGTGTAGGCATTGGGTAAATAAACCCATTCCAAATGGGAGAAATTCACCAAAACAAAAGGGTTACAGGCCCCATGCAAATTTGAAATTCATTAGAGCAGTCAAAGGAGACCATTTTGAAACTTAAAAGTATCACATCCAGGGTACACTGATGCAAGAGGTGGGCTCCCACAGCCTTGGGCAGCTCTGCCACTGTGGCTTTGCAGGGTACAGCCCCACTCCTGGCTGCTTTCACAGGCTGGCATTGAGTGTCTGCAGCTTTTCCAGGTGCATGGTGCAAGCTGTCAGTGGAGCTACCATTCTAGGGTCTGGAGTATGGTGCCCCTCTTTTCACAGCTCCACTAGGTAGTGCTCCAGTGGGGACTCTGTGGGGATTCCAACCCCACATTTCCCTTCTGCACTGCCCTAGCAGAATTTCTACATGAGGGCTCTGCTCCTGTAGCAAACTGTTTCTTAGACATCCAGCATTTCCATACATCCTCTGAAATACAGGCAGAGGCTCCCAAACCTCAATTTTTGACTTCTATGCACTCACAGGCCCAACACCACATGTTAGCTGCCAAGCCTCAGGGCTTGCACCCTCTGAAGCAATGACCTGAGCTGTACATTGACTCCTTGTAGCCACAGCTCAGATACAGGGCACCACGTCTTGAGACTGTGCAAAGCGGCAAGATCCTGGGCCCCGCCCACAAAACTAGTTTTCCCTTCTAGGCCTCTGGGCCTGTGATGGGCGGGGCTGCTGTGAAGTTCTCTAAACATGACAGAGAAATTTGTTCCATTGTCTTAGTGATTAACATTTGGCTCCTCATTACTTATGCAAATTTATGCAGCAGGCTTGAATTTCTCCCCAGAAAATGAGTTTTCCTTTTCTATTGCATTGTCAGGCTGCAAATTTTCCAAAGTTTTATGCTCTGTTTCTTCTTGAGTGCTTTACAGCTTAGACATTTATTCTGTCAGATACCTTAAATCTTCTCTCTCGAATTCAAAGTTGCACAGGTCTCTAGGGAAGAAGCAAAATGCTGCCAGTCTCTGCTAAACCATAGCAAGTGTCACCTTTGCTCCAGTTCCCATCAAATTCCTCATCTCCATCTGAGACCAGCTCAGCCTGGACTTCATTGTCCATATCACTATCAACATTTTGGTCAAAACAATTCAACAAGTCGCTAGGAAGTTCCAAACTTTCTCACGTCTTCCTGTCTTCTTCTGATCCCTCCAAACTATTCCAATCCCTGTCTATTACCCAGTTTCAAAGTTGCTTCCACATTTCAGGTATCTTTATAGCAGCACCCCATCTACTGGTAGCAATTTACTGTATTAGTCTGTTCTCACATTGCTATGAAGAAATACCTCAGACTGGGTAATTTATAAAGGAAAGATGTTTAATTGACTCACAGTTCCGTATGGCTGGGGAAGTCTCAGGAAACTTACAATCTTGGAGGAACACATATCTTCACAAAGTGGCAGGAGAGAGAATGAGAGCAAGCAGGGAAAATGGCAGAAATTTAAGAAATCATCAGATCTCGTGAGACACATTCATTATCACAGGAACTGCATGGGGAAAACTGCACCGATGATTCAATTACCCTCACCTGGTCCTGCCTTTTGCACATGCGGATTATGGGGATTAACAATTCAAGGTGAGATTTGCATGGGGACACAGAGCGAAACCATATCAATTGGTATCTCCTTCAGATATTCTTTAATTGTCTATTGAATAGTTTCCTACAGGCCCTCCTAAGGACATGGTCAGAAAGTTGATTTTCTGTCCTTATATGTTATATGTACAATACCATGATGGTGTCTGTAAGCCTTTCCTCCCCATTTCCACTCTTTCCTATAGCAGATCTGGCATTTCTTTCTTTCTTAATGAGGGTTATCATTTTTAATAGTCATTCTAGGAGTTTCTTAGCATCATTTCCTTGAATTCTGGTCAAAGTATTACATTCTTGGAAATTGCTCTCAAATTAATAAGGCTTCCTTATCCAATTTTGCTATCTTTCCCCTTTGATCTAACACCCTGAGCATATATCCTGCCTTCTCTTTCTGGTCCTGCAACCCTTTCTTGATATTATTTCTTTCCTCCTTTAGCAGGTCTGACAATTAGTAACACTATTTGACCCAAGTTATGGATGAGGGGACAGGAGGTCAATGTGTGTAATATACTGAGGAATCCTGAGGAAGCATATGTTGTCTTGCAGGACAGAGTCCTCTGGTCCTCTTCAAGGAAAGTGGAGTGCTAGCTCTTTAACAAAAAGGAGCTGACCATTTCTGCAATCCAAGTTCATCAACCTAGACATGCCTATCTCGTTGTCCAAGGTCTAATTTTTTTTTTTCATTGGGGACCTAAGCTTGGCATAGCATATTTTTCTAGCTTGGGAATTAATCTCCAGAGCTCTCCTCTTCTTATGAGTAAGTTCTGCTCTCAGTTCTAAGTTCTCTTTGTTCTCTAGGTTCAGGAAATTAGTTTCCCAACAAGATGGTTCTATAGCTTTTACCCTTAGTTTTTAATTATTAATTGTTGTCAGCTTTTAAAATACCAATTTTCCCTAGAAACCACTGTTAAATTGTTTACATAAACTGTAATTCTCCCATATTTTCTAATACCTGATATATACTACTGGTTCATTTTCATCTACCAATACAGTATTCTAGTTTTGCACATTCTAGTTTACCATTTACCATTGCTACTGGTAAATGTTACCATTGGTAACAACTGCAATGCTACTTTTTTCCAAGGGCCATGTATACTGACTACATATGCTGCCAACAATAGGAATACTCATTGGGGATCATCCAACTCCAAAATCCCATTTAAGCGTCTGTTTTCTAGGACAATCTCAATATCAGTGTTATAGGTAAGATTTCCTGGGAGGCAGACTACAAGATGTACGTTAGCAAGTGCTCTCAGGATAAAAAATCTGCTGTGGGAAGATTAAGAGGCAGAATATGAAAATCTGGGAGAAAAGTCAAAAAGTGAGGTGGCTCTTCGAAGAAATTATTCTTTGGGAATGGGGCCAGCATATAATACTCCAGCATCCAGTGAAGACATAGGCTGCATGTTGGCTCTTTTAAAATGGATTATTTCCCAGATAGATGGGAATGCTGGAAGCAACTGTGGATGGAATAAGTCCTTTACCCCTGCAGGAGAGATTTGGATCACAGCATTTATTACAACCTTGTAGGTCATTGGAAGATCTTTGCCTTTTACTTTCAGTGAAAGGCAGTTTTAAGCATAATAGTATGAAATGAAGAAGAGGGGAAGACAGAAGAGAAGCTTGGGAACAATTACATTTCAAGTGTTGCGGGAAGGTAGGAAATTCCATCAAAATCACCTGAGAAGAAATGAGCAAGAATGACATGATCATTTTTTAAGACAGAATTTCAATGGGGAAGTAAATAACAGTGTTAATACAACCCAAAGGCAAGACTGGATTTGGTAAGTAAGAGATAAATGGTGGCTTGGGTGAATTAAGTTTAGTGAGGAGCTGGGATGAGTGTGCCCACTGAATGAGTGGTGAGAACAAATCAGTTCACAAAGATTTTTCTTAGCAAAATGGAGAATAAAAAGAAGAAGAAAAATATCTACAGCAGGCTACGAAATGCCAGTCTTTTATTTGCTTGTTGTGGTCTTTTGGAAGAAACTTAAGCACATTCATATGCTGAAAGCAATAAGCAACCAAAGAGTGAAAAGTTGAAAATGAGGAGAAGGAATAATGGCCTGATGCATGACGAGGATGAGATCCAAATTTGCTTTTAACAAAATTCTACAGTACTTGAAGAAACGGAGAGAAAAAAAGGGAAAGAAACAGAGCAATAACATCAAAGGCAAAATTAAAGGGCATTGTGCTTGGTGTTCTCAATGAAAATAAATACAACATGAGAGTGAGAAGACAGATGAGCATTTGTGATTAGAATAAAGAGCACTGCAATTCAAGGGTTCAGACATAGAATATTTCTGAGTGAGGAAACATTAGAGATGGAAGTTTAGAGATAATGTTGCAATAGCTGTGTGGAAAAATAAAAATGATGCCCCTTGTCTATCCAGACCAAAGTCAGCTTGTCAGCAAGAATAAGGCCTGCCTTGAAGTCATCTTTCACAAAACTTCGGGAGAAACCAGAATATTCACAGATAATAAGACTGAGGGAAGGTAGAATGATGCTATAGATTTAGATGTATAACTGAACCTCAACGCAGGGAAATTTATAGAACAATGCAGCAATCTGAGAGTGGCAATGCAGAACCAAAAGAACATCAATCTCTTTCCTTCTGTTTGGGCTTGTGAGAAAACATTTCCCTCTGAGGAGAGTGTCAGACATAAATGCCTTTTCTCAGGTTGGAGTTGGGCTTCAGCAAAGCAAAGAAAGTATCAGAAACATCTTGTCAAGACCTGGGGAATTTAGGTAAACTTATCTAAAGTGAAAAAAGGAAGGCTTATAGATTGAGTGATTATGCTACTGATCATTCAAACCTGGGTGCTGTTGCATGTATCAGGGGTCAATATCAGTAACTGTGCACTGAGGAGAGGTTGATATCAGGAGACCAGGATGTAGAATCATCCTAGATATAAAAGATGCACTTAAAATATTCTGGAGAGATGAAAATGGTAAAAGATGAGCCCATGAATTTGCACAGGGTTTTGGAGAGAGGAGAGAAAAGACTACTGTGTAGAGCCTTAGGGAGAGATAGGTGAATAAAGACAGAGTGGGGTTTTATATACATTTTTTAAAAATCTATGAGGAAAACACTGTTAACCTGAAAGTTATTTTTCCCCAAAAATATAAATTTATGAATATCAGTATCAATACATGAATTCAACCTATTATATTGCTGTTTTTATGATATATTATTATAGATTTAGAAGGTACAATGCCAATTTGTCACATGCATGTAAGTCTTCGCTTTCAGTGACCCAGAAAGTGACCATTGTACCCAATAGATAGTTTTTCTTTTTGATTTAGTTTAATTTTATTTCACTTTTTGAGATGGTCTTGCTCTGTCACCCAGGCAGGAGTGAAGTGTCACGATCTCATCTCACTGCAACCTCCATCTCCTGGGTTCAAGTGACTTTTATGGCTGCATAGTATTCCATAGTGTATATGTGCCACATTTTCTTTATCTGATCTATCATTGATGGGCATCTGCGTTGGTTCCATGACTTTCCTATTGTAAATAGTGCTGCAATCAGCATACACATGCACGTGTCTTTGTAGTAGAATGATTTACACTCCTTTGGGTATATACTCAGTGATGAGATTGCTGGGTCAAATGGAATTTCTGATTCTAGATCCTTGAGGAATCACCATACTGTCTTCCACAATGGTTGAACTAATTTATATTCCCACCAACAGTGTAAAAGTGTTCCCACTTCTCCACAGCCTCTCCAGCATCTATTGTTTCTTGACTTTTTAATAATTGACATTCTGACTGGCGTGAGATGCAAACCTGATTTCTGATGCAAGGGAATACTATTGAAAATGATTACAATTACTGTGAAATGTCTCATAGCAATTTGCTCAAGTAGAATAAGATTCTGTAACATTATTTTGCCTGGTTTAGAAATGTAATACTCAGATGTCCAGCTCATGGTAAAATAATTTATGAATTATTTAAAGTGTTTTTCAAAATGTTTCGTGTCTTATATATTTAACAAGAAAATGAAGCCATGTATTTTAGGAGATAATCCACATAGTTGGCAAATTTTGAACTCATCTCTGGTAATGTATACTAGGAGTATCTTGAAATATGTGATATCCTGTAATTTTACATAGAGTTTTGTAAAATGGAGGGAGATTGTCAACATTTGATATCTGTATCCATATTTTTTTATGTATCTATGCCTACTTATTTATCTATATATATTAACATCTACTCCTATCCCTGTATCTATATCTATATACTAATATTCATCTATCTACCTATCTGTTATTTACCAGCCTGCCTGGTATTATAATTATATATGATATCTTTTATTCTCCAAAGTCTAAATCAGGTTCATTGCTTTGAAACAGTTTCCAAACTTCTCTGTCCCCAGTTCTTTATAAATCTTACTCCAGAATCCTTTTCCAAACAAATAAATTTAAAATGATTAAGATGAAATGAAAGAATAAATGAAGAATGGGCCTAGATACAGTTTGGCTCTATGCCCCACCCAAATTCATGTCAAATTGTAATCCCCACATGTTGAAGGATGGGCCTGGTGGGAGAAGATTCAATCAATCAGCAGGGAGTACTCCCCCCTTCCTGTTCTCGTGATGGAATTATCATGAGATCTGGTTGTTTAAAAGTGTGTAGCACCTCTCACTTTGCTGTCTTCCTCTTGCTGTCATGTGAAGATGTGCTTGGTTCCCTTTCACCTTCCACCATGATTGTAAGTTTCCTGAGGCCTCCCCAGCCATGTCTCCTGTGCAGCCTGCAGAACTGTGAGTCAGTTAAACCTCTTTCCTTTATAAACTACCAAGTTTCAGGAGTTTCTTTATAGCAATGTGAGAATGGACCAATGCAAGTTCTTTTGCAAAATAGAAAAGTTGTTTTAATGAAATTGACTAACGGTATTTTGTTTGTTTGTTTGTTTATTTAATGTAACCCAGGTTGGAGTGCATTGGTGTGATCATAGCTTACTTCATCCTTGAACTCCAGAACTCAAACAATCATTCCACATCAGCCTGCTGAGTAGCTAGGACTGCAGGTGTGCACCACCACACTAGGCTTTTTTTATTTTAGTTTTTTGGAGAGATGGGGTCTTGCTATCTGGTCTTGAACTCCTGGCCAGACTGGTCTTGAACTCCTGGCCTCAAGCAAATCTCCTCCCTTGGTCTCCCAAACCATGCCTGGCCCTGAAATTGATTAATTTAAAATGTTAAAGCTTTAAGTTTAAATGATAAGAAAACAAGTATAAGTTAATAATCCATTAATTGCTAACATTAGTCAACAGTTTTGAATAATCTGACTGAATTTTGTCAGATTCACTTTTATTGAGCTTATTTATGTATTACTTTAAGTACATTGAATGCAGTAAATGGAAAACATATAACTGTGTTTGGCTTTGGATCCTATATAGAGGCATCTCTAAGCAAATATTTTAAAGGACCTTGCTTTGTGAATAGATCAAACAATACTATTGTGTATGTGTATGTGTGTGTGTACACCTGAGAGAAAGAATTATGAATTGTATCTATCTCCTATATAGACAATGATGATGAGGGATAAGATAGTTAATTGTTCAAGCCACTGCATAATTTGCAAAAAGAAAATTTAGGAGCTCTAACATACGTGTAAATCAAAGCCCTTTGTCTATTTTTCTGTATTTTGCCACTAGAAAAAAAGGAATAAGCTGGGATATTAAAAATATTTTTCTACACTGAATTGCAAATTAGTCTATGAATACATATTTAGTTGCAAGCAAAAAAACCCAATAAATTTATTATATTGATAACTTCTTCTGCTTCCTTTGTAGGTACAGTATATCTAAGTTTTCATGTTTTTAAATCATAATAATATTATGAAGCTGTGAGTTGAATTTTCTCCTTTGACTTTTGTTGCTAGATTAATATTACTATTGTTTCCTAGATTCTCTAGGCACGACTCACTTACTTGTTTTTTGTTATTATAATCTTCAAAAATAATTGCTTTATTTTAAAAGGCATTATTTTAAGAGGACCCATTTGAACCTCTAACAAATAACTCACATTTGTTTATATAATGATCTATAACATTGCACTTTCCTTTAGCAATAAGTACTACTGGTATTACACTGAATTTTAGCAGTCACCTACAGTAGTCTTCCTTGCTGACTATTCTGTCCACGTGATCCAGTTCAGACCATCCACAGTATTAAAAAGCATATATCTATACAATCTAGGCATGGATAACTGGCTTGAAAAAAATACACACAATTAGTGGCTACTATCCAGTGGATTATTAAATCAATTTTATGCAATTAAAGGCATTTTTACACACCTACATTCTGTCTGGCACTATGTTAAGTGCTAGGAATACAAATAAATATATATTCTAATTGCTCTTCCAAAGAGCTTATAGTTTAATACAGGAAACATAGTTAATTGCAATGTAGTTATAATATTTAGCAGAAGCCCTAAGGTATAAAAGACTAAATTAAAATAATCATACAAGCAGTTATCAGTTCTGTATCCTTTACAATTATACATACAGTTCCTTACATAGACTACATATATATATAATGTATATGTGTTTGTGTGTATATATATATAGTGTGTGTCTGTGTATATTTGTGCTACATTTATTGATGCAAGAGTTGTTGAGTAAAAGGCTAAGTGAATGAGTGTGTGACTAAAGTAAGTCAGTCTAACACTAAGTTTAACATTTACTAAATAAATTGAACACTTAACTAAGTTTAACACTTACTAAGTTTAACAGACCCACCAATGAAGCAGTAATTGCCTATGCTTGAAAAAATCAGGAAAGTCTTGACAGAGAAGAGACAATCAAGTTCAGTCTCCCAAAACACAACGGAGCTGGCCAAACTGATTTATATAGGACATGAACATTCCAAGCACAATGTAGAACCTGAGCAAAAGCTCAGAGGTAAGGAATGGAATAGGTCATTCAAGAACTGTGAATGTATTCACTTGGCTGTGGAACAGTAGAAGAAGGAAGAGCTCAGGCTGTAAAGTTTGGTGGAGAGGTCAACCACACATTTGACACTTTTAAGTGGTATTAGAACTCTCTGCTTCATTCTGTATGACAGATATCGTGAAGCAATGTGGTGAATTTTCTTCTGTGTATCTTGTCTGTGACCTCGGAATTTTTATCACGTAACTCCGAAAAGTCACTAACAATATTTTGGAGTAGTCATATTCCATGAGATGATCCGTAGTTGGCATCTGTACTATATTAAATAATTAAAGAATATTAATGAAATGATGATGCTGGCATTTTAGAAAGATTCCTTGGGCAGCACGGAGAATGAATTAAATGGGTGCAAATAATAGGTAATATTTCTCTTTACGTATTAGATCTTGTCAGCCCAATATTTATCTGTTTAGTCAGAAAATGTCCTGAGTACTAAAAAGATATTTTTTCAAGAATAGATTTAAGTAGCATAGAGGATATAATTAGGTGCATTTGGCGTTTACAACTGCTAAATTGCCAAAGGGTATATTTTAAATATCTTTAAATTAGACTTCTGTGTATTCCCCTGAAGGTAACATTTGCATTTTCAAACTGCAAGAATGAAGAATAAAAACAGTTCAAATCTCCCCGGTTTACCTTTGCCTGCTGTTCTAATCAGTAACTGCCAGGTCATTCATTATAAATGCAGCCAAACTAGAGAGATATAGATATTTGTGTATCACAATAATCATAAATATCAGCTTCTAAAAATCCAAATACACCTAAGGAAATCACACCTTAAATCTCAAAAATCTTAGTGAAATAAACTCACTCTTTCCTATTCCCAATAAGTTCTTACTTTGTCTTCTTCATTGGAATTCCCTCTGAACAGACTTTTAAATATCAGGATAACAGTGCTTTTTTCATTGCCATAAAGAAGAGTCAAAAACTCATATGCAATGGGATGGGAAGGCTTGCAGGGAGATTGGCAGCTAAGGGTCAGAAAAAGTCTTACGTGTTCTTTAGAGTTTGTTATCCAATGTGTTCCATTGCTGAATGAGAACATATGAATACATTTTATGTAAGAGTTTGCCATGTGACCTAATACTTAAGAGAAGTTCATTTTAGCTGTAATGCTATGAAGCTCAATTTTACATAGAGATAAAAATATTTTCAGTAAAAGTATACTGCATTTAGGGTACAAGTATTTAATGCTATATCTACTCATATGTGTACCCACATATAGTATATATCTTCATTACAGTGTACATACATAACCATAAATTGTCAAATGACCACTATTGACTGGTGGCTTCTTTGGTCCCCAAAAGTTTTCTTGACAAGACTATAGAGTTAAGTCGATGGCAAACACAGAGTGAGAGGATTCCAACACAAGGGAATAGAATTTTGAGTCAATGTTTAATGGTACATTGTTCAAGATATAATATCTTAGAGAGAGAATGTAAGTTCAAAGCTTCAGTTTCCCAGCTTTAAAACTACCATTATTGACTGGGTGCAGTGGCTCATACCTGTAATTCCAGCCCTTTGGGAGGCTGAGGCAGGTGGATCACCTGAGGTCAGGAGTTCAAGACCAGCCTGGCCAATATGGTGAATCCCCATCTCTACTAAAAAATATGAAAAATTAGCCGGGCATGGTGGCAGGCACCTATAATCACAGCTATTCAGGAGGCTGAGGCAGGAGATTCACTTGAACCCAGGAGGCAGAGGTTGCAATGAGCAGAGATCATGCTACTGCACTCCAGCCTGGGCGACAGAGTGAGACTCCATCTCAAATAAAACAAAATCAAGCAAAACAAACAAACAAACAAAAAACGCCTACAATTATAGAGTTGTTATTAGAATCAAATAAGAAAATGTTAATGATAGTACTTCCTAATATCTATATGTAGCTATGAATATTAGCAGTACTTTTGCCATCACGTGTAACAGATTTCAATTGAAAATCAATTAACTAAAAGTTTCTTATTTGCAGTTCTACCATGCATTTAGATAATTATTTGTGCTTGAATCACCCCTTAAATATTCTTGAATTAACCTTAGTGTTAGTCTCAGAAGTATTTGCCATTTCAACTTTTCATGAACAATTGCAAAGATCCATGGTATATAATAGGTACGAAATTATAATTTTGCCAAAGCTCACATTTGAATTATGGGCTTTTAGATTGATCCCATCCATAACTATACTGAGTAAAATTAGTTACATTAAAAGAAACCACATCTCTAAACTTCAATCTCAGTTTTCCTGAAATCAGAGCCTTAGACAATGGTATTCATGCAGGTGATATATTTTTGATGTGATCTCAAGCATCAGGTATAAGGGACAAGGTGGCAAATGTGGTGAAATGAATTAAGGGAAATGGGTTATATGAGGGAGGGAGTCAACAGAAAGGTGTCCTATAAAGTTATCTACTGCCACATGCATGTGATACCTGATCCTGTGAGAACTTTGGACCAATCCCTAAAATGTACTTTTAGATTTTCAACCCAGGGTAGAAAAAGAGGAAGCATTCTTTGTTGAATCTGGCTCCCATTGTTCAAGAGTAGCTTAGAGGACATTCACTCTGCAACAATTACAGGTTATGCATATGTGAAGAATGTGCATTTGTGAGTACAGAGATCATCTCTACAGGCATTTCATGTTGCAACATCAGGGAAACTGAGCAAAAAGCAAGCAGTACGCAGTATAGGTAAGGAGTGAGACTGTCAGGTTACATGAAGTCAGTAGGAGCCTTTGTGGAAGTAGTCAGCACAACAGTGAGTGACAATGCTTCAATGAACAGTGTACAACAGGAGTTCCTACTCCTGATGTATCTGTTAAGAATAAAAGGGTTTATGACACATATATAATAATATAAAATAATTATATATAATACATAATAAATATATAATAAAATGTATATGTACATATATAGAGTAAATTTTCAGATTCTTAACATATATGTCGAAAGTAGGATTTAGATAGATATTGATATAAATATATAGAGATAGATATAGATATTATCGATAGCTATAGATATAGATATAGATTAATATATATAGCAGCCTCTGCCTTGAATGGAGAATGAGTATAAATATGAACATTATAAAATAATTTTAGGAAAAATGCTACATATATTAATAAGTTATTCTCTTTTGTAAATTAATGACATCAAATTTATTGTGTAGCAAGTGAAGTTGAAACTTTATCATTTTATTGTCATCTCTTACCTGGGCATATTGTGATTTAAAATCCTGCAGCGACCAGTTATGTTTAGTATAAGAAAAATACAAGTAAGATTAAGCTGAAGAAGAACACAAATTAGCACATTTGCAATACAATCATTCTCTCTATGTTCAGTTATTAGCTTTGTAACCTCTACACAATACCTTTAAAGTTAGTTCTCAATGCTAACTTGAATATTCGTGTCACCTCCAATATTTGGGTATTGTCAATGTGATCCCGTTAAAAGGTAGGGCCTCTAAAAGTGGATTAGACCATAAAGGCTCCTTCTTCATTAATGGGATTAGGGCCCTTATAAAGGAGGCATCGTGAAGCTTTGGCTTGCCCTTCCATCTTCAGCCATGTAGGGATGCAGCAAGAAAATCTCACCTGACCAAATGTGAGCACCTTCATAGTGAACTTCCCAGCCTCCAGAAGTGTGAGAAAATAAATTTCTGCTTTTTATAAATCACCCAGTGTTGGGTATTTTGTTATAGCAGCACAAACGGAGTAAGACAATCTACTTAATTTAATTAAGTCATCTTAACAAATATTTACTAAATGAATACCATTATGGTTTTAGCCCTCTAGGAAGGCTAAAAGAAGAATGACGATAAAATGTTAAAGGGAAAGAATAAGGATATACATTTTAGACTTGATTTGTCATGCACTATTTTGTGACGTTAGGAAATTAATTTAAGTTATGGAGGATTTGTTTTTCTCATTTTTAAGTGGGTATTATGGTTTGAATAGTGTCCCTTCCAAATCTCATGTTGAAATTGAACACTCGATGTGGCAGTATTATGAGTTGAGGCCTCTAAGAGGTAACTGGATCATGAAGGCTCTCCCTCATGATTATATTAATTAATTTTAGATTCATGGATTGATGGGTTATCATGGAAGTATAACTAGTGGCTTCATAAGAAGAGCAAAAGAGACCTGAACTAACATGTGAGCATGCTCAGCCCCTCACCATGTGATACCCTGCACCAACTCGCACTCTTCAGAGAGCTCCTAACATCAATATTTTTACCATATGTGCCATCTTGACCTTGGGTTTTTCAGCCTTCATAACTAAAATAAATAAATTCATTTTTCTGTAAATGTATGCAGCTTAAGATATTTTGTCATAAGCAAAAGAAAATGAACTAACATAATGAGGGATTCAATCAAACAGACTCTATTACTCCCTTTAATTATATAATTCTAGAAATCTTCTTAACATAGAACCTGCTAGTATGTCCCCTCTGTGCTCATCTCAATATGGAACAAATCTAGTGTCATAGGAGATATTTCCCTATATTCCATACTGCGGATACTTTTATAACACTTTTTCCACGCATAGGCAATTGAATCTTTATAGGATTATAAGTGTCTATGTTGCAATAACTATTACTAGCATACCCTTGCCTTTTCTATCTGACATTTTACTATCCAAAAAAATTCTGTTTGAATCAGAATCATAAATGTGTTCAAAGACTTTCACAATCTTTCTTAAAAGCATATGTAAATGACACTGACTTTCTTGAACTTATCATTATAAATGTTGACCATATAATAATGTTTTATAGGTTTTCATTTTATATTCAGTCAAAGGCAATTAAAAATGCTAATTTATATCATTTATTTGAGTCAGGGAATTTTTTTATCATTTAAAAATGCTCCATTTAAATCATGGAAGTAAAACATTATGCAGCTTCTTATTGCTTGCTGTCATTTTGAGAGACATAGTTTTATAAAATACTGAATTAAGTTCAGAAATAGCATTAGCAATGCAGTTTTTCTGTGCCTGGGTGACAGCTAGTAGGGAATTTACTCGTGCTTAAAGATTGCTGTATGTGCTGTCAGGTTTATTGGTTAATTTTACCTGTTACCATTGCTTCTAACTTAACTATTATAATGTCATTCTATTAGAAATTCAGTCCTCGCAAAATTGCATGCCTTTATGTTTTTTCCACTGTGTTTTTTTTTATACTTAAAGCTGAAATCTTTAAAAGACTAGGCAAGTTTGACACTGACAAAGAAGAAACAAGCAAAGAGTTGCCAGGGGATGATTAAACACACCCTACTTTCTCAGTGGTACAACACTGTGATCACAGCATTTTATGAATAACTTTCAAGACTCAACAAAACTATTGAGTGCTTCAGTACCCATATCATCACTGTTGTATTTAATTTTGGCAGCTGTGATCACTAAGCCTTGTTGGGATGACAATGATTCTCTGGATGCTCCTTTAGGCTCAGCTGTTCTTGGCTTATTCTTTTTCAGGACCAGTGAGAGCCAAACCAGAGCAGTGACCTGGGAGCAAGCCAGGGAGGAATTTTGCCTGGCTGTTTTGTGAAATGAATGCTTAATAACTACAGTGTTTTAAAGGCATAGGAATAAGAGCATGTACAATTTTTCAAACCTAATATTCACTTTTCTTGCAATTGGCTAATATTATGAAAGAGAATACACTGGTTCTTAGCATGTGAAATAAATGAAATGAACGAGGTCAAATCCAAATTCTGCTATTGACTTTTGTTCCTTTATTCTCAGATTCAGTTTTCTCATCTAAAAGTGGAAATAAGAATACTTGTGGTTTTCAGGATCACTGAATTGTGAAGATCTAACTTTGAATGAGGTATTGTAATGTGAACACAACGTGGTTTACAAACCACACACTTTTACAAATTTGTAAAACTTGTCTTTCACTATTGACCAAATCTGTCTTAGATTATATGTGTGTGTACATTTAAAAATAAATTACATTTTTCAAGTCACAGAATAACTGCTTAGTGAGTTAAAAAATGTTTTTCTATATTTGTTAACAGTTTGAAGTCTAAATATAAAGTTCACGTAAACAGAATATCTAAAATGAAACCAATGTGGTCTTTAATGTCAATTCACTGTGTGATTTTATACATTGAATCATACTTCACAGGCATGAAATTAAGTACCTGTCACTAAGATATGTAATATAAATAACTTTAGAGTCAAATCCTTCAGTTCTAGGGTTTTTTTTAATTCCCCCATTCATTTAACAGTGGCCAATATTAAGTTTCCTTGAGAAAGCTTATTAATGGGAATCCCAATAGGGAGTACACTTATCTTCTTCATGTTCTATGTAAAATTTTGGAAACTGTCTGTGCTTCATAAATGTTAATTACAGAAACTGATGAACCAGTATAAGTCACATAAATGCAATTTTGATTCTTCATAGTGTTGGTTAGCATACCTCTGTTAGAGCTAAATAGCTTTTCAAGAGGAATGATGGAATGCAAAGCATTAATAACATGTTATAATTAATTGTGAAGTCTTTTGTTTCCTTTCTGATGTAGATGTCTTTAAGGGTACACTTTTATACAAACATTTATAACCTTTGTGCATTTATTAATTATAAGATTTTTCTTTCATTAGCATGTTAGAGGATTAAATCTGCAAGTTAACAAACTCACAGTTTTCCCAGAATGTATCGGAGTTATCAGCCTTATTGTATAATACTGTACTGTAAAATGTATGTACATATGTATGCATGTATGCATATGTGTGTGTGTATATATATATATTCTCACACTTTTAAAATGTGGGAATAAAAATATGATGATTATTTGTATATATCTTCTATATGTGTATATGTGTACATTGGAGAACTGGAACATTTATATACTAGAAAGGAGGCATTAGAATATGATACGTAACACCCCCTTGTTTGGGCTTTAAAAGATAAGGGAAAACTATTATCAGCTATTGGTTACCTTAGATGTCTAGGATCTGGAAATACAAATCAATGGACTCTAAAAAAAGAAACATCTAGCCACACCTAGATTCTTATGAATGTAAGATTGGATTACCCTGTTGTATTCTTAACAGAAAAGGTTACTATAGGGTGAATTCTCCAAGCTCCACTCTGCTTGCCAAGAGGCAAGCCTGAGACTGTTCTATCGAAAATAAGTACTATGTTGTGATTTAAAGTGCATCCTTATTTTCCTTTTCACTGTCCTATGCCATTTATCCAGGATGTCTTTGTCTGAAATATAACCTTGAGGAAATTTCACCCCTAGTCAGACAGTAGACTTTGTAGGTCAAGAAAAAAAGTTTAGCTAATCAGAAAAGATTCTGATGTATAGGAATTACAGCTTTTGGCTCATATTCTTTTCACGTAAGCATTAGGATTTTACAAATGGAATACTGATGCAGAAATGTTGTCTGCTATGAAGGATTTTATAACCATATTAAGATAATATTTATTAGTTTGCTCTGTTCAATGTGCCAAACTTATATTCAGGTAATGTGGAGAGTGATATATAGATGGAGAACAAAAATACACAATTCTGACTTAAAATATAGGCCGGTAGACAGTATACATGTGTAAGCTAGTCTCATACAGTGTTAGGTGCTAAAATAGATATTCAAAATGTGTCATTGTGGGGTTAGACACATAGCTATTATAGTACTCTGATACTTTCTAAAATTTGACAATAAGTGAGAAGTTTTCCCAATTTTACCCTATAGTATCTTTGGGGTCCTCTGAGATTAAAGCCTTAGTTATGATTGAGGTGGAAGGAGGAACAAGCTAGCTGGTCTCCAAGCCCTGGAGCTACATCTATATATACACAACAACTGCATTTTCAATCTGTGCTTAATGAAAGTGTTCCACTGCTAAACACGCTTGAAAACACCTGGTTTAGTTCTAAGCCACAATGATACTTAGAGGTCAACAAATGCATCTTTCAAAGTTGTAGCTGGCTATTACTTGGAACACTTTACTTTCTGATTGATGTACTTACATGCAAGAAGTTCACTTACAATGAACAAAACTGCCTACTATGTAGTCAGAAATGATAGCGATGTGTTAAAATTATACCTTTTTGCACACTTTCTTTAAGAAAAGTGAGCATTAGGGTGTTACATTCTGAATGTTTCCTTCTAATGCATGATGACCTTGTCAAGATGTTGCAAAAAGGCAGCAGGTAAGTATATTGTGCATGGGTCATCAAGTTTAGGCTTGTCAAAAACATGATCTACTGCTGTGTCTACCTTCATTTCTCAGCAGGAGGCTATCTGAAGTTGTAGTACAAGAAAATGCACCAAAAACATTTAAAAAAATACAGATAATAGACAAAAATTTCTAGGCTGTCTTCCAGCTTAATTACTTCATATTATGTGACATTATAACATTTAAATGAAAGTATTAGCTAGAAATGATTCTGAATTACAGCAAGAGATTCAAGCTTCCCCAATCAATCATCAGAAATTTATCAGGTTTTTTTTTTCTGGTTTGGTTTTCTATGTGGCTTTTTTTCTTAGCATCAAACTACTCTAAACAATTCCGATATATATCACAAATTGTGTCAATAGGTAAATGCTTTTGCATTATCTTTCTTTCTAATGTTGTGTAAGCTAATTTTGTATTTAACAAAATAAATGAACTCCTTGCCTTAAATTTCCATTCTTAACTTTGAATAATACTTGCCCTGGCTATCTTGTAGAGTTATCAAGAACAAATGAGAATTTTATTTGGAAAAACACAATAGTAGTTGTTGTGATGTGCTGCCCAGATGCTTCTTCAGTAACAAAAATGTCTTTTTATTCTGCTGCTTACATTGTTGCCACCAGACAGCCCTCAGACCTTAGCTTAGGAACTGATTGGGCTGAGAAAATTCCTCAGGTCCATGCCCCTACCACATGTGCAGGGAAATATGCATCAAACTATCAGTTGTTAACCTACGACAAGGTCTGACTCCTCTCTCTGACTTGGGAAAATTCCAGAAGCTCTTATGAAGTTTATGTAGGAATCTGTTGAGACTATAATACAGCCCAACTTCTCCCTGCCCAATGCTGTTTTGTTGTTGTTGCTGTTGTTTGTTTGTTTGTTTTTCATTCACAGGTATTTACCCCAAGAATATTCCTTAACACACTGCACAGTAATCTCTATCGCGGTTTCTTCTCTGGAAACCCAGCCTGCAAAAGAAATCCATTACATTGTATGTTACTGTCATCAAGCTGAGAAGTATTTGTCTGTGAACCAAGTTTGCTAGGCCAATTCTAAGAATGCATGTTCACATTGGAACTGCTATTGAAAGAATAACATGAATTTCCATATATTTATTGTATGATTGAGGAAATAAATTTAATTACATTTGAAAAGGTTTTAATTCTTTATATTCCATATCTCATTATTATAACTCCCTTATCATCTTATAGTGCTGTGTTAAAGACCAAGATCAAAAAGAGATATAATATGATTAAGACTCCTGTAAAGTAGACAAAACTACTACATTTGAAGAATTATTACAGTATATAAGTGTTATAATACCGCTAACAATCCAGGTATCCGGGGAAAATTTGCTCCCTTTATTCTGTAATATATATGAGTGATTTTTTTTCTTAAAGAAAACTTGAAAGATTTTGACTCTAATTTAGACCAGAAATGCTGAACTAGTTGAATCAAGAGGGAATAAAATATGTCAGCATGTTTTTGGAATAAAATATTTCCTGGTCATGATATTCATAGAGTTTAGGTTATCTTTTGGATTTGCTTGTATTTTTATGATGAAACTGCTTTTCAAAACTAAAGCTGGCTTTAATTATTATCTTATTACTAAGGAAGATACTTTATATATATATTATATATATATATATATTATATTTTTACATATATTCTTTTTTTCTTTTTGAGATGGAGTCTCACTGTGTCACCCAGGCTGGAGTGCAGTGGCATGATGTCTGTTCACTGTAACATCGGCCTCCTGGGTTCAAGTAACTGCCTCAGCCTCCTGAGAAGCTGGGAATATAGGCGCCTGTCACCACACGCAGCTAATTTTTGTACTTTCAGTAGAGATGCTGTTTCACCAAGTTGGCCAGGCTTGTCATGAATTCGACCTCAGGTGATCTGCCCATCTGATCCTCCCAAAGTGTTGGGATTACAGGCGTGAGCAAACTCGACCAGCCTATATATGAAATCTAAACATAAATATATGTATGTATATTATGCTTGAAGAAAGAACTAGATTATTGCCATCCAGAAGAATAATTGCACAAATTCATAAATGTAAATCAGCTAATAGTTTTATTTTGGGAAATTTTTATGTATTGCTTTAAAGTATCCAGGGTAATGAAATGCGCATTCACAAAGCTTCTATCATTCTTTTTATGAAGTGGAACTTGTGTATGTAACATGACATATATTTGAAATTAAGACACTATCTTTCGCATATCTTTTTTTTTTTTTTTTTAATTGTGGTACAATACATATAACATCAAATTTATCATCTTAACCATTTTTTAATGTACAGTTTAGTGGCATTAAGTACATTCACATTGTTATGCAATAATCATCACTATCCATCTCTAAACTCTTTTTATCATCCTAAACTGAAACCGTATACCCATTACACAATATATCTCCTTCCTGCAGCCGCAGGAACCACTATTTTAGCTTCCATATTTATACATTTGGCTAGTCTACTACTGCGTATAACTGAAATCATGTAATATTTGTTATTTGTGTCTGGGTTATTTCACTTAGCGTGGTGTTACCAAAGTCTACCCATGCTATATTATGTATCAGCATTTCCTTCTTTTTAAGGCTGATTAGTATTTCATTGTATGTATGCATCACATTTTGTTTATTTATTTGTCTGTCCATTAGACATTTGGATAGCTTTCACTTTTTCACTATTGTGAAGAATATTGGTATGAACATTTGTGTACAAATATCTGTTCAAGTTTTTGCTCCCTGATTTAAATTTTTGGGGGTATATATCCAGAGGTGGAATTGTCAGATTATATGGCAATTTAAAAAAATTTGAGGAACTATCATACTATTTTTCTCAGTGGATACATCATTTTACATTCCCACTGGCAATGCGCAAAGGTCCCAATTAATTTCTCCACATTCTAACCCATTCGTTATTTTGTTATGTTGGTTGGTTTTTCCTTTCTTCTTTGATAGCCACCCTAATAGATGTGAAGTATATCTCATTGGGTGTGCTTATGATTTGCATTTCCCTAATGTTTACTGATGTTGAGGATCTTTTTATGTGTCTTTGGCCATTTGCATATTTTCTTTGGAGAAATATCTACTGGAATTTTTGCGTTATTTAATTGGATTGTTTGGTTTTGTTGCTGTTGAGTTGTAAGAGTTCTTTATGTATTTTTGATATCAATGCTTTATCAGCTTTATCAGACATATGATTTGCAAATGTATTCTCCCATTCAGGGGATTGCCTTTTACTCTGTTGACTATCCTTTGAGGTATCAAAGTTTATAATTTTGATAAAGTCAATTTATCTCTTGATCAGTAGTTTTAAAGTTTTTCTTCAAAAATAAAACATTAAAGTTGGAAACAGAAGAGGAATTAGATGCTATTTACTTTGTGGCTAATTATTCCCTGCTATGTTAAAATAGGTTCTCTCTCTTTCATTAGAACCTCCCTATACAGTGTCTATATGAAACTGCTTTTATTATTATGAATTTTATGATAGATATTTGTATGTAAGAATGGCAACAATTGCTAACTTCCAACTGGGCAAACCTGAGGAAGACTATGCCAACCTTCCAGATATCTGCTTCTCCATTCACTGACACTCTAACCTTAGGAATGGCTTAGGCCCTTTGAAACTCAATGGATGAACCTGAAAAATGGGCCAATACATATGTCATAAGATTGTTATGAAAGTTAAATGAGAAACACATTTTGTTTTTTAAAAAAGATAGCACTTTGCTAAATAAATACTACCTAAGGTGATTTAATATCTAGAATACTATTGTGAGTTTTCCTAATTCCAGAATTGAGATGAGAAAACAAAGGCACAAATAATTATATAACATCTTTAACCTACCAAAACTAATAGATGATAGACATAACTGGGAATCTAACTCAAATTTGTTTGTTTCCAAAATATTCTGTTTTTACACAGTGGCAAAGTTATGACTGTTAAACCCAACATCCGCCATGGACAAGGCTGTGTAACCACTCCGTGAGTTCAGTTTGCCACTGCCTAGACAGAGCCAATTTATCAAGACAGGGGAATTGCAATAGAGAAAGAGTAATTCATGCAGAGCTGACTGTACAGGAGTTTTATTATTACTCAAATCAGTCTCCCTAAGCCTTAGGGGATCAGAGATTTTAAGGACAACTTGGTGGGTGGGAAGAAGCCAAGGAGTACTGATTGATTAGGTAGGAGATAAAACTATGGGAAGCTGAAGCTGTTCTCTTGTGCTGAGTCTGTTCCTGGGTGGGAGTCACAAAATCAGATAAGCCTATCTATTGATTTGAGTGGTGCCAGCTGATCTGTCAAATGCAGGGTCTGCAAAATACCTCAAGCACTGATCTAAGAAGCAGTTTAGGGAGGGTCAGAATCTTGTAGTCTCCAGCTTCATGGCTTCTAAACCATAATTTCTAATCTTGTGGCTAATTTGTTAGTCCTATAAAGGCAGTCTAGCCCCTAGACAAGAAAGAGGTTTGTTTTGGGAAAGGAGTGTTATCATATTTGTTTTAAACTATAAACTAAGTTTCTCCCAAAGTTAATTCAGACTATGCCCAGGAAGGAACAAAAACAACTTAAAGGTTAGAACCGAGCTTGCGGCAAGATGGCCGAATAGGAACAGCTTCAGTCTCCATCTCCCAGTGCGAGCGACACAGAAGACCGGTGATTTCTGCATTTTCAACTGAGGTACTGGGGTCATCTCACTCGGGAGTGCCGGACAATCGGTGCTGGTCAGCTGCTGCAGCCCGACCAGCCAGCGAGAGCTGAAGCAGGGCGAGGCATCGCCTCACCTGGGAAGCGCGAGGGGGAAGGGAGTCCCTTTTCCTAGCCAGGGGAACTGAGACACACAACACCTGGAAAATCGGGTAACTCCCACCCCAATACTGCGCTGTAACACCGGCACACCGGAGATTATATCCCACACCTGGCCGGGAGGGTCCCACGCCCACGGAGCCTCTCTCCTTGCTAACACAGCAGTCTGCGGCAATCTAACCGCAAGGCAGCAGCGAGGCTGGGGGAGGGGCGCATGCCATCGCTGAGGCTTAAGTAGGTAAATAAAGCCGCTGGGAAGCTCGAACTGGGTGGAGCTCACAGCAGCTCAAGGAAACCTGCCTGTCTCTGTAGACTGCGCCTCTGGGGACAGGGCTCAGCTAAAGGAGCAGAAGCCTGTGAAACGCGAACGACTCTGTCTGACAGCTTTGAAGAGAGCAGTGGATCTCCCAACACGGAGGTTGAGATCTGAGAAGGGGCAGTCTGCCTGCTCAAGTGGGTCACTGACCCCTGAGTAGCCTAACTGGGAGACATCCCCCACTAGGGGCAGTCTGACACCCCACACCTCACAGGGTGGAGTACACCCCTGAGAGGAACCTTCCAAAGCAAGAATCAGACAGGTGCACTCGCTGTTCAGCAATATTCTATCTTCCGCAACCTCTGCTGCTGATACCCAGGCAAACAGGGTCTGGAGTGGACCTCAAGCAATCTCCAACAAACCTATAGTTGAGGGTCCTGACTGTCAGAAGGAAAACTATCAAACAGGAAGGACACCTATATCAAAACCCCATCAGTACGTCACCATCATCAAAGACCAGTGACAGATAAAACCACGAAGATGGGGAAAAAGCAGGGCAGAAAAGCTGGAAATTCAAAAAATAAGAGCGCATCTCCTCCTGCAAAGGAGCACAGCCCATCGCCAGCAACGGATCAAAGCTGGTCAGAGAATGATTTTGATGAGATGAGAGAAGAAGGCTTCAGTCCATCAAACCTCTCAGAGCTAAAGGAGGAATTACGTACCCAGCGCAAAGAAACTAAAAATCTTGAAAAAAGAGTGGAAGAATTGACAGCTAGACTAATTAATGCAGAGAAGGTCATAAACGAAATGACAGAGATGAAAACCATGACACGAGAAAAACGTGACAAATGCACAAGCTTCAGTAACCGACTCGATCAACTGGAAGAAAGAGTATCAGCGATTGAGGATCAAATGAATGAAATGAAGCGAGAAGAGAAACCAAAAGAAAAAAGAAGAAAAAGAAATGAACAAAGCCTGCAAGAAGTATGGGATTATGTAAAAAGACCAAATCTACGTCTGATTGGGGTGCCTGAAAGTGAGGGGGAAAATGGCACCAAATTGGAAAACACTCTACAGGATATCATCCAGGAGAACTTCCCCAACCTAGCAGGGCAGGCCAACATTCAAATTCAGGAAATACAGAGAACGCCACAAAGATACTCCTCCAGAAGAGCAACTCCAAGACACATAATTGCCAGATTCACCAAAGTTGAAATGAAGGAAAAAATCTTAAGGGCAGCCAGAGAGAAAGGTCGGGTTACCCACAAAGGGAAGCCCATCAGACTGACAGCAGATCTCTCGGCAGAAACTCTACAAGCCAGAAGAGAGTGGGGGCCAATATTCAACGTTCTTAAAGAAAAGAATTTTAAACCCAGAATTTCATATCCAGCCAAACTAAGTTTCATAAGTGAAGGAGAAATAAAATTCTTTACAGATAAGCAAATGCTTAGAGATTTTGTCACCACCAGGCCTGCCTTACAAGAGACCCTGAAGGAAGCCCTAAACATGGAAAGGAACAACCGGTACCAGCCATTGCAAAAACATGCCAAAATGTAAAGACCATCGAGCCTAGGAAGAAACTGCATCAACTAATGAGCAAAATAACCAGTTAATATCATAATGGCAGGATCAAGATCACACATAACAATATTAACCTTAAATGTAAATGGACTAAATGCTCCAATTAAAAGACACAGACTGGCAAACTGGATAAAGAGTCAAGACCCATCAGTCTGCTGTCTTCAGGAGACCCATCTCACATGCAGAGACATACATAGGCTCAAAATAAAAGGATGGAGGAAGATCTACCAAGCAAATGGAGAACAAAAAAAAGCAGGGGTTGCAATCCTAGTCTCTGATAAAACAGACTTTAAACCATCAAAGATCAAAAGAGACAAAGAAGGCCACTACATAATGGTAAAGGGATCAATCCAACAGGAAGAGCTAACTATCCTAAATATATATGCACCCAATACAGGAGCACCCAGATTCATAAAGCAAGTCCTTAGAGACTTACAAAGAGACTTAGACTCCCATACAATAATAATGGGAGACTTCAACACTCCACTGTCAACATTAGACAGATCAACGAGACAGAAAGTTAACAAGGATATCCAGGAATTGAAATCATCTCTGCACCAAGCGGACCTAATAGACATCTATAGAACTCTCCACCCCAAGTCAACAGAATATACATTCTTCTCAGCACCACATCACACTTATTCCAAAATTGACCACATAATTGGAAGTAAAGCACTCCTCAGCAAATGTAAAAGAACAGAAATTATAACAAACTGTCTCTCTGACCACAGTGCAATCAAACTAGAACTCAGGACTAAGAAATTCAATCAAAACCGCTCAACTACATGGAAACTGAACAACCTGCTCCTGAATGACTACTGGGTACATAACGAAATGAAAGCAGAAATAAAGATGTTCTTTGAATCCAATGAGAACAAAGATACAACATACCAGAATCTCTGGGACACATTTAAAGCAGTGTGTAGAGGGAAATTTATAGCACTAAGTGCCCACAAGAGAAAGCAGGAAAGATCTAAAATTGACACTCTAACATCACAATTAAAAGAACTAGAGAGGCAAGAGCAAACACATTCAAAAGCTAGCAGAAGGCAAGAAATAACTAAGATCAGAGCAGAACTGAAGGAGATAGAGACACAAAAAACCCTCCAAAAAATCAATGAATCCAGGAGTTGGTTTTTTGAAAAGATCAACAAAATTGACAGACCGCTAGCAAGATTAATAAAGAAGAAAAGAGAGAGGAATCAAATAGACGCAATAAAAAATGATAAAGGGGATATCACCACCGACCCCACAGAAATACAAACTACCATCAGAGAATACTATAAACACCTCTACGCAAATCAACTAGAAAATCTAGAAGAAATGGATAATTTCCTGGACACGTACACTCTTCCAAGACTAAACCAGGAAGAAGTTGAATCCCTGAATAGACCAATAGCAGCCTCTGAAATTGAGGCAACAATTAATAGCCTGCCCACCAAAAAAAGCCCAGGACCAGATGGATTCACAGCTGAATTCTACCAGAGGTACAAGGAGGAGCTGGTACCATTCCTTCTGAAACTATTCCAATCAATAGAAAAAGAGGGAATCCTCCCTAACTCATTTTATGAGGCCAGCATCATCCTGATACCAAAGCCTGGCAGAGACACAACAAAAAAAAGAGAATTTTAGACCAATCTCCCTGATGAACATCGATGCAAAAATCCTCAATAAAATCCTGGCAAACCGGATTCAGCAGCACATCAAAAAGCTTATCCACCATGATCAAGTGGGCTTCATCCCTGGGATGCAAGGCTGGTTCAACATTCGCAAATCAATCAACGTAATCCAGCATATCAACAGAACCAAAGACAAGAACCACATGATTATCTCAATAG
>NC_045440.1:84321797-84363895 GCF_002776525.5 Piliocolobus tephrosceles
TCACTTGGACTCGGGAAGGGGAACATCACACACCGGGGCCTATCATGGGGAGGGGGGAGGGGGGAGGGATTGCATTGGGGAGTTATACCTGATATAAATGATGAATTGATGGGTGCTGACGAGTTGATGGGTGCAGCACACCAACATGGCACATGTATACATATGTAACAAACCTGCACGTTATGCACATGTACCCTAGAACTTAAAGTATAATTAAAAAAAAAAAAAAAAGAAAGAACCAAGACGGAGTTGGTTAGATCTCTTTCACTGTCTCAGTGATAACTTTGCAAAGGCAGTTCCAATCCCTCCTTTTGGGTTTTAAAATACTTTAATCTTAAGGTGTAGACTGTGAAGATGGGCCATCAATTGCTCTGGTTTTTTCCTGCTGACAAGGGGCATACTGGGGTTAACTGTTGACTCCAAGGTGAGAAGAGTGGACCACTTTGCAACTGTCTGCATGGACTCATGCAGGCCTGGCTGGAGTTCCAAGGCTTGCATGGCAAAGGCTTTAGTATTGTCGTGTATAGTTTTAGTACTGCATTTAAGGGAAGAGAGTACTAAAAGGTAAATAATGACTACTAGAATAAGGTGTGCAATTCCCAGTTTTAAAAGAAAAGATTTGAAAGCATTAGTCTGGGGACTTGTAACTGGCAAAGAATTTAGGATTGACTCCAAACTACAGGGAAAAAAAAAAAAAAAACACTCAAGAACAGCTAATAACCTGTGTATTTATAGCTTTCTTTTGAAGCATAATTTTTCTTTCTCCACCCCCATTTGTATTAAAAATAGTTTATAATAGAATTGATTTGTTCACAAAATAAACTTTAGTCTTATTGTACCTGGCCTGATTATTTGCATAAAGAAGAATTATTTTTCACATAGGCTTTTAAAATTGACTTTGATAGCACTCTGTTCCATAAGAAATCTCAGGTAAGACATTTTATTTATTTATTTTTATTTTTATTTTTATTTTTTTTTGAGACGGAGTCTCGCTCTGTCACCCAGGCTGGAGTGCTGTGGCCGGATCTCAGCTCACTGCAAGCTCCGCCTCCCGGGTTCACGCCATTCTCCTGCCTCAGCCTCCCGGGTAGCTGGGACTACAGGCGCCGCCACCTCACCCGGCTAGTTTTTTGTAGTTTTTAGTAGAGACGGGGTTTCACTGTGTTAGCCAGGATGGTCTCGATCTCCTGACCTCGTAATCCACCCGTCTCGGCCTCCCAAAGTGCTGGGATTACAGGCTTGAGCCACCGCGCCCGGCCTAGGTAAGACATTTTAAAGCTGAGCCCAGCCATAGGTTTGTACCCTCAAATACCTAGGAGTTGGATAAATTCCTCTCGAGGTCCCAAGATAAGTTGGGGCTCTTGAGCCTGTTAGAAAGTTACATTCTTGGCCGGGCGCGGTGGCTCAAGCCTGTAATCCCAGCACTTTGGGAGGCCGAGACGGGTGGATCACGAGGTCAGGAGATCGAGACCATCCTGGCTAACACGGTGAAACCCCGTCTCTACTAAAAAAATACAAAAAAACTAGCCGGGCGAGGTGGCGGGCGCCTGTAGTCCCAGCTACTCCGGAGGCTGAGGCAGGAGAATGGCATAAACCCGGGAGGCAGAGCTTGCAGTGAGCTGAGATCCGGCCACTGCACTCCAGTCCGGGCGACAGAGCGAGACTCCGCCTCAAAAAAAAAAAAAAAAGAAAGTTACATTCTTTACTTACAACAGGTCAGGAACCTTGAATAGGGACTGTGTAGACAAGGTATGAGGCCTGATTTCCCAAGGGGCTTTCATTGGCTCTATAAGTCAACTTTGATTATTTAAATAAAGCATGACATTCCAGTCAAAACCTTGGTAAAACAACCAGTTTCTCCAATTGTGTCCTGTTACAAAAATAAATAAATAAATAAATAAAACAGATTCTTACTGCCCTTATGCAAATAATTACACTACCATAAGTTGAGAATACTCACAAATAGTTTTCAAATTCTGGAAAAATCAGATAGAGAGAAACAAATGTGCTCCAATAGAGAGAAACAAATGTGCTCCAAATTTTATTCAAATAAGTATATTTTACTCATTTGTTAAAAGTGGTAAATAGCTCAAAAGAAAAGTTTCCTTAGCTCTGGAAAACCAAAAAGTATCATCAACATTTTAAGCAAAAAGTCAAAAAAATTACTTCAGTCTTCTATTTGAAAGTTTTTCCTCTATTCTATTGTCACACTCTCCAGAGTTATTAATCAGAAACATTCATTTGACAGCACCTATTAGAGCTTCATATCTAATTACAGAACCATCATTTAAAGATGATCAAAAGAAGACAATTGTCTATGGATGACAAAAATATTAGAGCAGTCACAGTTAAAGATACAATTGCCAAGTAAATTTGTTACCTCAGTGGTACACGATAATTTTACATAAAAATTAAAATTGTTACTGATAACATATACTAAGTCATATCAGAATTATAGGAGTTTCTCATAATTTTGGAAGACATATTAACAACATATATATACAAATACAGTCCCAAGAATGCCAAACACCATTTTATATTTGACAATGCTTCCTGTATTATTTTTATACAAAACAAGCCAAACATGCCATTTTTGAACTTCTGAGGACCTAATACCTACAAGATTAGTTTAGAAAGAGACATAATTCATAATGTGATTTTGGAAAGTTTATCAAATATCAAATATTTAAAACACTAGATATTACAAAATAGAATCCCAGGTCACCATCAGTCATTTATTTGGCCAAAAGAACTCCAAATTTTTGAAAAAAAAAAAAAAAAAAAAAAAAAAAACCTTTACATTAATAAAGCAGACTTAGCTTTTCAAACAACAAGACCCAATGAAGATAGCATGAGGCCAACTGAATCTATCTCTTCTCTCTCCTCCCCCTTTTTTTCCTGCTATTTACCCAAGGGACAAACAAAATCCTTTCATTATCATTTAATATTATAGAAAAAAATGTTTCAAAAGAGGGAATCAAACTTTATGTTTGCATGAGTGCATCTTTAATGCTAAGGATAGTTCTTAAATAAAGTTTTATATATCTAACCAGTTTTAATTAATTTGACAATAAGGTAAGATTTTCATAAACTATTTAGAACTCTTTATAATTTTCTATTAAACACCACATCAATTTTCTAAGAAAACTCTGTTATCTGGACAGATGGACCCAGACCAGATTCTGGCCCTGCATAGTGTGCTTTTATTTCAATGTTCAACCTTGGAAAATAATTAAATCTTAGCCAGCTTGCTCATACCCACAGAACTTTCTTTGCAAGACTAACCCTTCATAAACCTTTTTCACCTTTCTTAAACCTTGTTTTGTCCTGGTTTTCTTTTAGGTTAAGACAATCTTTAAAACTCTCTGAACTACACAAAATTACATTCCCTTTAACAAAAGCCATATTGCCATGCCTTCCTATAATCTTTTACCAAAAACATATTACACTTTCCTTGCACATCTTGTATGTAAAACTGTTTCTCCAGTAGTCTCAATTACATGTTACAATATTAACTCTTAGCAAATCTTATTTTTGGTGAAAACCTGATTAGTATATGTAGTACATGTGGAACCTAGGATATCAGACAGAAGTACAGATAAAGTCTGACTCTCTTCAGCATAGCTATGGGGCCTGACAAGCTCCACATATCCCCAGGCCTTATCCAGAATCTAATGCTCCAAAGTTGATAAATTGAACAAACTTTAAAAGTTAAAGAAGCAGTTTGTACCTTAAAACATTTAGCAAATCTAACATCTCACCTTAATTTAGACCAAATGTCTAAATTTTGAAGATATATTTATTTTGCAAACAATTTTTAAACTGTCTTTATTTTCAGAAAATTACTTAAGTCACATGAGCAAAATATGTTAAAGTTTTTATTTTTCTGACAAAATATTTGACTTATTTATTAAGCACTTATTTTTCTAAGCCAATTAATCAGAACTCTTTTTATATAAACATTGCACACACAATACATACAAAGACAGAAGATTCAGCACTTCTAAGCCTTTTCATTTGCCTGTTTCTGAATTGAATTACTGGCTTCAGGGTGGAGACTTTGGAAGAGTAAGGCCAGGAAAGCATCCAGTTTCTGGGGCCTAATAAGGAAGCACAGCTAGAAGGCAAAAACTGATCTCCCAAATTAAGGGTGCCATTTTATACTGGATCCTGGATCCGCAAATGGAGGGAAATACTATGGGAGAAGACATTACAGTGCTTCCACTGGGCACTTTATTGCAAGGCAACCCAAAGCCAATCATCCCATAGTGTGATCACCCACCCCCATGGGAGTCTCACCTTCCCTCAGTGGAGGTTGGGGATGTTTCTGTATCTTCCAGGTGGCCAACAGCGTGCTTCTCTGATTCAAGTACACAAAGAGCTCTCTCTTCAAAACTGACATTAGCCATGTCTTAAAGTATATATATATATTTTTACCTAGATATTACACAACAAGGCTAAAAGCTCTCCCTTAATGCAAAGTAATTTTTGATACCCCCAAAACTCAAAACCATCAGATAACACAATACAAAGAAGAACAGGGCTTTAGATTTTGTGAGGGATCAATTTCAATTGCTCATTCAATATCTAGGCTTCAGTGAGGGAAACCAAGGTTTTCCCACAATGGGATCTGTGGTTCCTCTGTTCTTCCCTGGGAATCCCAGACTGTCAGAATTTAAGTTTTCTCTTGTGGGAATCAAGAGTGACAGGAAGACAAAATGGAGAATAATTGAATCTACTGTGAAGAAACAATTTTTCAGAAAAACAGAATTCTTGAAGAGGGAAAAGTTAAAGTCTCTTAAATATATATAGCTTGGATACTCATTCTTAAATAAGCTGATTTCAAAAAAAAAAAAAAAGTTATTTTAAATATCTTATTACCAGTTATTTTAATTGTCTTCTTTTACCAGGACAGCCAATATTGCTGGCTTTTGAATTCTACAAGGTAACTTCCCACATGAAATTAATAAGTTTTAACTAAGGTTATAACTTAACCATGGATGCATAAGGTGTCTCAAAGAGATGGTATGTAGGTTCTTTCTTTCTTTTTAAGATTTAGAATATCTAAAATATTTAGATATTTAGATTTAAAATATCTAATTTATGAAAGGAAAATCCCAAGACAGAAAATCGGAAGCTATCCATAAGGAAGGGGGAACCTCAATAAACGTCAAAGTTACACAAATAACAAACCAGAAATGAATCTTTCTGAAAGCCAGTAATTGAACCTGAGCCATCATTTTCAAAAGATAAAACCTTAGCTACTAAGCTACACAACACTGGGCAGTTTCTGTTGCTTTTCCCGGAAGCCTAGAGCAGCCAATTATAAGTTTGCAAAGGCTTTTAACTTATCAAGATAATTTTAGGGATAACTCTGACATGAACCCCCAAATTCCTATCCTCTGGATGGTGGAAACCAAGAGAAAGTATCCCCACATGGTCACAATATTAAGATCGTAAAGACACAAAACAAGACAGATAAATTTCGTCTGATATTGGTTTCAGGGACACACAGCAAAGTTTGTAACTGATCAGCCTGCTGGGCTGGCTTGAAATGCAGGCTTATATAGGGGTCTTAAATCCACATTCCATCCTGTGATACTCCTCTCTCCATTACAGAAAAACACAGAAAGACAAATTCTTAGCACTAAGTACATCAGATTTCCTATAACCTCAAAGACTAGTCTCATGAATCCTTACTTTTCTACTAATCAAACCCTTGCAGAGGAGACAGAGTGACATTTACCATTTACACACACACACACACACACAGAAAAAGGAGGGGAGCGGGTGGCAGAGAGAGAGAGAGAGGGACAGCAGAAACTTGGCTGGTAAGGATTTCTTACCCTATTTGCCAGCATACCAGGTTTCCAGGTTCCCTTCCTCTCCAGCTTCCAGAAGAATGGAGTGGCTTTTGATGACCCTGCTCACTGTGCCATCGCTGTGGGGTTCAAGCCACTTTACAAAAGAAAATCACTCTTTTCTGTTTTATGGAACCATAGACAAAATATTTTTAATTTTGTAGCCCAATTGGCTGCATGGAGAACCAAATTAACATTTTCCATTCCAGTCGAAGCACGATACACATAACAAAACAGATACTAATCACCTTATTCACCCCTCAATATCAACCAAGAAAGCTCAAAGTTTACTGATCCCTCTTTTCTTTGATCCACTTCAGGTCAAGAGGGATAAACTCCAGATGATAATTCACACTGGGGTCTCTGGGCAAGGTGAAGAGCAGATAGTCACCCCAGACAGTTATGTTGAGTTTTCTTCAGGGCTCATCAAACGTGACCAGACACATAAAGAGGGTTCTCTGAGTTAAGCCCGCTGGACTTCCATCAGCAATTTCTTCAGGGATCCTCTCCACATATACAAGCACACACAAAGACAAGATGGACAGAAGGATTTCCAACTCAGATCCTTAACCAAGAACTCCAAGAATATCCCTTCCTAACTATGCTCCTATTTTCCAGCTGAAATATTTTCCCTACATCTTCCTGATTGAGAAGTGTCCTGAACCAAGACTCTTCCTACTGGTTAGGGAGAACCAACTGAGACCCACAAGGAGTTGAACTGAAACAGTCACTCCTCAATGGGGCTACAGACAAACTTTCAATGGAGCTACAAACAAACAGAACCCTGAAAAGAGCCAAACAGAGACAGACACTCTGTGGTAGAGCTACAAACAGACACACCACCATGGGGCTACCGACATAGCCCACTGTGGGGATACAGAACCAGTCTATAGAAGGAAGGAGGTGTTGGCAATGCCTAAGATACTCACCAACCCAGACAATCTGCAGTGTGGCTCCAGACAGATATCTCATCATGGGGCTACAGAAAGACACCCTGTGATAGGGCTACAGTTAAGGGATGTCTCCCCAGGACTATTTCTCTATTGCTATTAAATCCATGCACATTGAGTTGGCAGCACCCTGCCAGTAGAGAGTACCAGAGTCAGTCCCCGGTCTAAGAGAACTAGGCAGCTGCTTGGGCTGGTCTCTGGATCCATCACTGGAGGGGAGCTACTGAACCATGGGCAGGTAGTGCAAGGGCAATCCCAGATGATCCCCCAACTTTGTAACCACCCAGTGGGTTCACCTTGCCCACTGCCTAGGCAGAGCCGATTTATCAAGACAGGGGAATTGCAATAGATAAAAAGTAATTCACACAGAGCTGGCTGTGCCGGAGACAGGAATTTTATTATTACTCAAATCAGTCTCCCCCAGCATTTGGGAATCACAGGTTTTAAGGACAAGTTGGTGGGTGGGGGGAAGCCAGTGAGACAGGAGATCAAATCATGGGAAGTAGAAGTTGTCCTCTTGTGCTGAGTCTGTTCCTGAGTGGGGGCCACAAGATCAGATGAGCCAGTTTATCTATCTGTGTGGTGTCAGCTGATCCAAAAGTGCTGGGTCTGCAAAATATCTCAAGCACTGATGTAAGGAGCAGTTTAGGGAGGAGGGTCAGAATCTTGTAGCCTCTGGCCGCATGACTCCTAAACCATAATGTCTAACCTTGTGGCTAATTTGTTAGTCCTACAAAGGCAGTCTAGTCCCCAGGAAAGAAGGAGGTTGTTTTGGGAAAGGGCCACTATCATATTTGTTTTAAACCATATACTATAAACTGAGTTCCTCCTAAAGTTAGTCCATCCTATGCCCAGGAAGGAATAAGGACAGCTTAAAGTTTAGAACAAAGATAGAGTCAGTTAGATTAGATCTCTTTCACTGTCTCAGTCATAATTTTTCAAAGGCTTTTTCAGCTGCTCAAGTTTTCTGGAATGATAGAGGAACAGCAGCACAACTAGGGACAAAATCAGTGGCGAACAATACTTTAGAGATGGCATATAAGAAAAAACTTGAATTAAGAGGATAGATATTTAATTTTATGTTGTGTTTTATGTCCCCAAAGTCTTTTTCCAGCAAAGCTCCTTTTGAGTTTCTAAAAATTCCTTTAATTTTTTACCTATGTATGTCCTCTTGTATTTATTAAAATGACAGTTTACTTCAAATACTGGGTGGAGACAGCTGATAAGTTGATAAAATGTAAACACACACACACACATTCACACACACAGAGGTTTTTAACCTCTTTTATTTATACCCATCAGTACTCATGAATTGACTGCTTGAAGTGGGGTCACTGGAATCTCACCATTTGGAAGGTCAACCAAATAATCATAAAATCTCAAAACTATAAGAAAATACATATCTTATTAAACGTCCATCATCAACTATTATTTAATTTATGCGTTATTGCCACACTTCCATATGTATATAGACTGTTACCTTTGGACTTGATAAGTTCTCATTAACTAACACCATTGGTACTTAGATAACATCAGGTATAGTTTCCCTGTCTTTGGAATAATTTCATGATTATAAGCCTAAAGGCTTTTTTTGACTGATGGGAGGCAATATTTAGGATAATAACAGAATATAGATAATGGTATTTTTGTGGCATAAAATACCAAAAATAACCTCTAAATCATTGTCTTGCACAGGAATTTCACTGTGAAATTGCCTCAATTAATTAAATTAGATTTATCATACAATATAACTAATTACAGCAATGTAGTTATTCATGAATTGATTACCTCTAGGAAATATTGAAACAAAGACAGCTAATTCGATTCTTTAAAAATCATCTTATGTTTGAATTTTCCTATATCATACTGAAATGATTTAAGAATGAACAGGAAGTTTAGCTTGCTTTTATCTCTTACTCAAAACAAAATAAAAATATATAATTTTGGAAGAGTAATAAGTTCCACCTTAAAAGCAACAGCAACAAAATGCATTAAAAATCAGTGAAACTCCAAGCAGAATCATGTGTTGGTTACTTTTATGTGTCATTTTGAACGGCCACAGGGTGTCCAGATTTAACACTATTTTGGGTGTCGCTGTGAGGGTGTTCTTGGAAGAGATTAGCATTTGAATGGGTGGATTCAGTAAGTAGACTTGACTCCTCAATGTGTGAAACTGGTCATCATCCAATCCATTGAGAGATTAAATAGAACAAAAGGTAGAGGATGGAGGAATTCTCTACTTTTGCTTCCTGCCTGCCTAACTGAATTGGAACATCTCCTCTCATCTTCTCTGACTATCCCTGTTCTCAGACCTTTGGCCTTGGATTTAATCATACTGTCAGCTTTCCCGGGTGGCTAGTTTACACACAGCAGATTTGGGGACTCCTCAGTCTCCATAATCACATGAGGCAATTTCTCATACATACATATGTATATATGTGTATACATACATATGCATATGTGTGTATACATATATATGTATATGTGTGTATACGTATGTACCTGTGTGTATACATATATATGTGTGTGTATCCATATGTATGTGTGTGTATATATGTGTATATCTCCTACTGATTTTGTGAGATAGATAGACAGATATAGATATAGATATATAGTAACATTTGTGTGGAAAAACTCTAACTAATACAGCGATAAGACAAGATTGAAACCCTTCTCAGTTGATGGTCAAGAGACTGAAAACAGGCAGATGACTGGGATACAGAAATCATTATGGTTGAGGGAGAGAAGATAAGGGAATAAGAAGGAAAGGAGAAACATCAAAAAGGACCAGGGAAGTGGTAACAAGTGGAAGTACAGGGAGTATTACAGCAGTATCAAAAAGAAGTAAAATATTTAGAAATGAATTTAACCAAGGAGGTGATGTAACAAAGTGGATTAGCAGTTTAAACTGCTAAGCTTTAAACTGCATTCTTAAAATTTTCTTTTTCCTGTCTGTCCTCCTTTCTCCCTAGTTTCAAGATGCAACTCTGAGATAAATTACACATGTGTTTTACAGCCTCGGATTGTTTTCTTTCCTCCACTTCCTTCCCTTTCCCACTTTATTCTCCTCATGCACATTTGTTTACCTAGGTGTTTGTAAAGCACACATCATTCTCATGTACCTGGTCATATATTTCCTTAGAAGCTTCAGGGGTCAGATCCTTTTACGGACCAGACACCTCCAGAAATTTTTCTCCAACAAAAGATTACTTCAAGGTGGGAATCCACTCCTGGCTAGAGATTTACTGCAAGATTGTGATTAATCTGTAACCTGATCGGGCCCACAATGGCATCAGTCCCTTCACTAGATGGAAAAATATTTCAAGATGAACCACGGGAGCAAGTCACCCTGTCTGGCATCTACTACCCACCTCCACAACCTCTTCTGGATTTCAAACTCTCCCTTTAAAACCCCTGTCTTTCCTCCACCAATTGAATAGTGAAAATTTTTTCTATCTACTCTTCCCCTTGCTGGCATGGATAATAAAGTCTCCTCTTTCTATCACACCTCATTATTATTTCAGCACCTTTTACAAGCAGCGAGCAGCTGGATCATTTTTCCAGTCACAGTGAAGGATCTGTCCTCAATAAACTATGACATAATTGATGAAAGAAATTGAACAAATAAACACCAAATAATGGGAAAGATACCCATGTTCATGGATTGGAAAAATATCCATATTGCCTAAAGCAATTCACAAGTAGAGATTCATTGCAATCCTTACCAAAATTCCAATGACATATTTTTTTTTTCACAGAAAAAAAAAAAAAATCCTAAAATTCCTGTGGCACCACAAAAGATCCTGAATAGCCAAAGCAATCCTGAGCAAGAAAAAGCAAAGCCAGAGGCATCACACTACCTGATTTTAAAATCTACCACAAATTTATAGTAACCAAAACACCATGGTCATGACATCAAAACAGATACATAGAGTAATGACACAGAATAGAGAGCCCAGAAATATATACATGCATTTACAGTCAAGTGATTTTCAACAAAGATATCAAAAACACAATGGGGTAAGGAAAGTCTCTTTAATAAATGATGTTGGGAAACCGGATATTGTATGCAGAAAAATGAAATTAGAGCCTTATTTTACATTAAACACAAGGATCAACTCAAAATTAATTGAAAACTTAAACATACAACCTGAAACTGTAAAACTACTAGAGGAATGCAAGATAAAAGCTTTGTAACATTGATCTGGGCAAATATATTTTTGGATACGACCCCAGAAGCACAAGCAACAAAAACAAAAATAGACAAATGGGATTATATCAAGTTAAAAAACTTCCTACATAGCAAAGGAAACAACCAACAATCAAAGTCAACAGATTAAAGAGACAGTTTACAGAATGGATGAAAACACCTGCCAAGAATACATCTGATAAGTAGTTAATATCTGACATATATAAGAAATGCAAACAAATCAATAGTAAGGAAACAATATGATTTTAAAATAGACAAAGGACTAAATAGACATTTCTCAAAAGGAGATACACAAACGACCAACAGCTTTATGAAAAACATGCTTAACTTGACTAATCATCTGGGAAATGCAAATTACATCACAATGAGACATCACCTCATAACTGTGAGAACGGCCACCATCAAAAAGACAAAAGATAGCAAGTGTTGGCAAAGATGTGGAAAAAAGGTAACACTTGTTCACTGTTGGTGGGAATGTAAGTTAGTATAGATTTTATGGAATATAGTAAATAAGTTCCTCAAAATTTTAAAAATGGAACTACCATATGATGCAGTAATCTCACTTTTGGTTGTATATACAAGAGAAATGAAATCAGAATCTGAAAGAGACATCTGCACTCTCTTATCCATCACAGCATGGTCCTTTAAGAGCAAAGATAAAGAATCAATAAGGAATCAACCTAAGGGTCTATCACTGGATAAATGGATAAATAAAATTATATATATATATACACACACACACACACACACACACACATAATATGCATACACATTGTAATATGTTCAGCCTTAAACAAGAAAAAGTAATCCTCCCATTTTCAAAAACGTAAATGAATCTGAAGGACATTATTCCAATTAAAATTAAGCCAGCCACAGAAAGACAAATAGTGCATGATCTCACTTATATGTAGAATCTGAAACAGTTGAGCTCCTAGAGTCAGACAGTTGAGTGGGGCTTCCTAGGAGATGAGAGTGAGAAGGATGAGGAGATGTTGGTCAAAGAGTACAAAGTTTCAGCTATGCAAAATGAATAATTTCTAATTATTATACAGCAAGGCAACTGTAATTAATAATAATGTATCATATACCTGAACATTACTAAGAGATTAGATCTTAATTTTTCTCACTACAAAACAACAATGATAACTATGTGAGGGATATATATGCTAATTTGCTTTATATGATCACTTGACAATGTAGACATATACCAAAATATCACCTTGTACAGTGTCAATATCCTCAGATACTGTCAATATATACAATTTCACCTGTCCATTATATTTTAATAAAGCTGAAGTGGGGAGAAAGAAAAGTAAGATCAAGAAAACAAAGGATGGGGGAAAACAATATAAGTTTTAGTGGAAGAAGGGAATAAGAGGAAAAGAGGGAAAGAAGAAACATTTAAGTACAGCATGTGAGAATAGAGGAGGAAAAGAGAAAAATTAATATAAGATAAAGATAAAATAAAACTGCAACCTGAAGAGAAAGGTAAAATGGAAAGAAAAGAACAGAGAAAGCTAGGATCCACATTCAGTAGATGACGAGAAGTCTATACTGATGTCTCTTGGAAGGTTTCTTTACAAAAAAACCTTATATTCTTCTAAACTGAAGTTATTATGAAGATTGTAGACATTATAGTAAATCAATATGACAAGTTTGATCAGCCTTGACTTCCTGGGATAGATGTCCACCTCTATGAATGTGTCCTAAGTGGGTTATAGTAAACATACAAAAGGATGTTACCATTGTTTTCCACAGCCTTCAATTCACAAACCTAAAATGACTGAACATTTGAACCTCACTATATCATTCTTTAAACGCCAGAGGAAGCAAATAAGATTATAAATGGAATAGGGTATTCTTGAAGAGCAGTATCCTCACCCTTAAGTGACTGACTCTTCTACAGAAGACGGTACCATTGAGTTTTCTGGAAGCCGTCACTTAAATGATGCCCTCAGCATGCTAATTTCCATCTAATTAATATGCACTTTACTCTCTGAAAAACTTACTTGCCTTGTTCAGCATTCGCCAGAGTGACATTTCTTTTTAACAATGGAATCTTACCCACACAATCAAATGTCCTCTTCAGGGTCATGCTATATAGATGAGCATGGCATGTCCCTTCCAAGGTTTTAGAATTAATTTGTATTAATTTGGCTCGTGACACATACCAACTACTTAGTCTTAATTACAGGGAATGGATCATCTAATTCAACTGGACAGGTTTCAAAGATGGCTCTAAAATTCTTTCTTTCTATCATATCCATATGCCCAAATTTCACAGATTTTACCAAATAAACCCTAGAAACAGTGTTTTTTTCTCCCGCATTCAGGGTTTGAATATCATCCATTGCTTTCTGGCTGCTTCTAAATGAGACTTGCTTCTGATCTGCAAAATCTCAGACAGGCCATCTGCTTCTGTTAGAGGGCACAATCTTTCAAGTTTATTATATTGCTTCCTGAATACAACAGCAGTTAAAATCTCCTTAAATGGTTAATGTAGGGAATGGTGATTTTAGTGTTTAAAAATGTATCCTAGTTAGAAGATAGAGTTAGAACTCTTTAATTTTTTTTTGATTACTGATCTCGAATTGTAGAATAAAGAATTGAAAATTGCTTTTTTCTTTTCATCAGTTTTTCACAGAAGTGATTGTCTTTAAAAGGTGTTGTGTTTAGATCTGATTAAGCTACATATCCTATTAAGTAAGTTGGCCCTATATGTTATATATTTGGTCATAAAAGGATGCCTGTTATATATTAATCAAAGATTTGTCAGCAACATAACTAAAAATGACAGTTGCAGGGAAAAATATTATTACACTGTTAACTTCTTGAGTGTTCTCCAATTAGATCTAGTGAGAAAATATTTACTTACATTATTTGCAAGAATGAAGTTGAATTTCAAGTTGACTTTTTACCATTCCTTGACCTCGTAACTACCCTTTCATTCTTAATCTCTCCGTCTTCAAAATGTAAAGGTAAATTGTGTTTATGGAATATACAAAGGTATTACATTATTTTTATTTCTATGATATGTATATTAAATTATATGCAAATAAACATCAATGTATGTATCATTCAAATTATAGTAAAATTTGATCTTCATCAGACTTCTAAGAAGACTCACTTATTTGGGTTTAGGAGGAAATTTACAGACAAGAACTTCTGTCAAATTATTCCCACCACTTATAAAAATAGTTTTGCCATATGGAGGTGAATTTCATAACTCTCATGTTTTTAGAAGCAGCATTGTTATACTGAAGGGAAATAATTTCTCTCTTTTGTTCTTACCCTGGACTTGGACCTCCTTCAGCGAATGAGCACTGTTTTGGCCGTTTCTGTTCAACCAACACCTAGTGCAGAGCCCAACATGTATTAGGACTTACTACATACCTACTAAGTAAATGTTAAATAAACAGAAACCACTATTGTCATCCTGTGTCTAAGTGGACACAGACACAATTGAATGGTGCACTTGGGATAAATATAATTTAATTTTGAACTCTAAATACATTGAGAATGAAACAAAGGAGGGCTTCTTAAACTTTCACATGCATTGGAATTATCTGCGTGGTCTACTCATTCTGATTCAGGAGGTATAAAGAATAGTCTAGGAATTTTTACTTCTGACAAACTTCAAGGTAATACAGCAGCTGCTCAGAGAATCATACTTTGTGTAGCAAGTTACCAGACTATACATGTAATTATATTTAAAAGCATATTTACTTAGCTAAAACATTCATTTCCTCTATAAAGAATCTGAGCCATTATATACTTAAAATATTTATTTTTTTAAGATTTTTAAGTTCTAAATAACTTTATTAACAAAACTCTCATATGTATCAAGTACCATATACCATGTAAATATGAATGAAGGAGGATATGACTGGATTTGAAGTTAACACTCAATTCCAGCAAACTTCATTTCGAATTGTTATTATATTTGCTATATTTATGGTGTTACAAGATAGAGCTGCCCAATTTTTCAAGAGGGTTAGAAACTGAGCCAGCTTTTCCACAGTCAAAAATGATACATCAGATCTTATCTGAGAATAAGATAATGAATCTTATTAAAACAATTTAGCGAAGGTTAGGGTGACTACTTCTGTGGTTATTCCAAACAATGTAATAGGATAGAAAATGTAAATGGGCTTGTTTTTGCTAAGATTATATTTTAGCTTGTCTTTGAAATGTGAACAGCTATTTAGAGCATAATCAATTTGCTTCAGAGACACCTGTTCATCTTAATCACCATAAATTCCACATTTGAGTACTTGTCCATTTAATAATGCCATGATATAATCACATGCTCATCTTATGACCAGATATGTAAACACGTGGGAAAAAGTTGAAATACAATGACATTTATTTTGATAAAACAAAACAGTGTAAATTAGTATTAAGAGAATTTATATGATTAAAATTTATCATTTCATATAGAAAAACTGGTTTTACTTTTTCTTTCTTTCAGTGTAGGGACAGAGATGTATTAGAAAAGCCGTTATCTGATCTTTAGTCAAAGGGAACTTCATATAGTATGCAAGGCATCTGTAGTCTATTCAATTACCTTACCTTTCTGTAATGGTAGGATAATTCTCTATAACATATTTCTAGAATTTCTTACATGTTCTATTTTTGCATTCAAAAAATACAAAAGACAAGTTAGGCCCAATAAGCATCTCATTAAGGCATAACACTCAGTACTTGGAACATGCCTATTGATTTTTATAATCTTAATTGCTGTATTACAAATACAAACTTTTTCAACATATATTTTTATAAGATAAAAGGAGTAAAATATTATATTCAAGTGCTTATACAAAAACATATGCTTATGCCAATGAAAAAATAACATTGATGAAAATTGAAATATTGTTTGGCAGACAGCACCTGGAATGACTGCGCCCTAACTGATACATGAAACTCACATTGAGCACAGGAAGGTGAGCTGAGGCATTCCATTCATATGGACTGACTGAGAACTAACTGATACATTAAATTCAACTTGAGCATAAGAAGGTGAGTTAAGAGGTATCTGATGTATCATTTTTGTTGAAAAGCTTGTTCATTATATTATATTCTCGTTTTTGTTTTATGAAAATGGAGTACATGAAATGTGGGAATCATATCTAAGTATCTATGAAACAAAAGCCTAAATACATTCTCTAGAAAATTACACAAATATTGATATTTGATTTTGAAGGGACTATAAGTGAGGTTCTTTTTTCCAACAGTTCATCAATGACCTATTTCATGCTTCCTCTAAAATAGACTAGTGCCTTGTGATACATCACACTAATTAGCCATTAAAACTATGCCATTTAATGAGAGTGACTTCAAAATTTGTTTGTTTTAAACAAGTCATAATTGATAAGTTGGACTGGACTATAAATGTTTTAAAAACTTTTTGTACCACTAAGGTTAAGAAAATAAAAAATTCTGTTTTATGTCAATTAATGTTTACATTTTGTATGTCTGTAGTCCAATGCATCAGAATTATTAGGATTCTTTTCACATTACCAAAACCAAACATAAGCAATAAAAATAGGAAAACCTTTTTTTTTTTTTTTTTCCAAAATAATACAAAACCATAAAAAATGTTAGCTCTCCAGATGAAGTTAGTGGCAACACTGACTGGGCAACAATTTGTGTTGCCCTAAATTGGTCAAGGGGGTTTGAAATGAGGGAGAATTTGAATAACAAATTAACAGATTTTTTTTTTTTTTTAACATATTTTGCTTCTAAAAGCAGGCAAGTTCCTGGTAAATTACGTTCAGAGAAAGCTATTTATTGAGTGTGTGTACATGTGTGTGTATGTGTGTGTTAACACTTAATTAGGTTGTACATTCATCAAAACTTGACCAAACAACTTCCGAGCAAAAGAACTATGTATAAGTAGAATAAATTCTCAATATTTAGGGCACAAAAACCTAGCCGTAGATCGACCTCACTCTTTTAAGAACTCTATGGAGTTGTAGTCCCTAGAAAATGCAGGCTAGCGAAGGTTAATCTGCAAGTGGAATAAAAAACTTGCTGAGCAGTGGGGAATGAAGTGTTTCCCAGCCAGTGTCAGAGAACAGAAGTGCAGAGAAATGGCTGCCGACACAAGGACTTAGTAGAGCAAGGACCTGGTGGAGTGCACATGGAGGGGATGTAATCTGCTGATTGTTGGAAAAGAGCAGTAAGCCAATCACTGAAAAGGAGCTGAATATTAAAAATTTGAATAACTTGGATATACCAGGAGCATGGGCAGCAAAATGGCTTTTGAAATTCAATGAAAGTTGAATGGAAAATGAAAGCTAATGAAGCTTGAGACATAAAAAGAACATAGAAATCTTCTTTCAATGGCAATATTACCCATTTTACAAAGTAGAAGCTTTAAAAAGCAGACCAAAACGCATAGTAGAGTCTTACAGGGCACATCTATTATGTTTTGCCCTTTATGGCTCATACTTGTCTTCACTCAACACGCCCTACACCCCACCCTGAGAACTTCTGACTGTGGGACTTGTATCAAAAAATAACTGGTAAACATTTTAACTTCAATTAGATAAAATAGGAATAATGAAGCAAATTAAAGTAAATTATAGTAAGATGTCAGAGAATGCACAAATATGTTGAGAAACGTGTTACAAATCCATGTTTACAAAAAGACTTTCATTAAGAGAACAGAGATTTCAGGGCCTGGACTCAAAGCCAATTAGAACAATCATTTGACTGAACATTTGATTCATTTAAATTGATTAATGTATGCAAATAAATGATTTATATGTGTGTTGTTTTTGACTCAGTGTTTCAATATTTGAATTGATAGAATTAAAATTTTTTAACCATTTTGAAAAATCAGTCACAAATTCTAAATGAATTAAATGAGTATTTTAAAACCATTTTGTTCAAATAGTAAGAAACTTCATGAACTGAATTTTAGACTACAGTTATCTTCTCCTAAAAATAAGTAAAAATAAGCACATAGGAAATACATTCCCATGAAAGAGCCAATACATTCACTAATACACAATTGTATAAATGAAAATTAAAGGTGGCCAAAACTCTTGACTTGGTCTGTCAATTTACTCAGTTATCATATAGTAAAGTAACTATGAAGGATCACAGTTTAGATGCCCTATTGATCATTAAAATTCTAATAAATATTAAATGTAGTACTAATCAAAAGTAAAACTGAACTCAGAACTTTTCAATTTATTTATTTTAGTCAATGTTTTTATGAGCTGCTAGTTTTTTTATAACTTGAGATAATTATTTCTTCAAACAACGTTTTATACTTGCTACCCAACAGTTACTCTTCCTAACCAATTAACACATACACAAGTACTCACACTATAACTTAATTTAAATTTAAACCCATTCCCTGAGACTAACAATCTCTGAACTTTTAAACTACATATCATCGGGCCGGGTGCAGTGAGTCTTGCCCGTAATACCTGCACTTTGGGAGGCTGAGGTGGTTGGATCACGAGGTCTGGAGTTCGAGACCAGCCTGACCAGCATGGTGAAACCCTGTCTCCACTAAAAACCAAAAAATTAGCCAGGTGTGGTGGCATGCACCTCTTATCCCAGCTACTTGGGAGGCTGAGGCAGGAGAATCGCTTGAATCCCGGAGGCAGGCATTGTGGTGAGCAGAAACCCAGCCATTGCACTCCAACCTGGGCGATAGAGCAACACTCCTTCTCGAAAAAGTATAAAAAAATAAAATAAAATAAAATAAAATAAAATAAAATAAAATAAAACAAAACAAAATAAACAAAAATTAGCTGGGCGTGGTGGCAACTGCCTGTAATCCCAGCTACTTGGGAGGCTAAGGCAGGAGAATTGCTTGAACCCCAGAGGCGGAGGTTGCAGTGAACCAAGATTGTGCCACTGCACTCCAGCCTGGGTGACAGAGCGTGACTCGTCTCAAAAATTAAATACATAAAAATAAATAAATGGAAATAAATTACATATCACTTGTAAGACATTTTTGTTCAATAGCCAAAGTATGTATTTGTTATCAATTTTATATATGCATATATATCTGTCCTATTCTACTAAAATCATGTCCACTACACAACATAATAGCTAAAAACAAATTAAAATGAAAATGGATTTTAATAAAAAGGAGTTATAATTTACTTCCCATAAGTAATAGTATAACCGCTCTTATCCTCTAAAGTAAAGGTTCTTAAAATGTGGCTCAGCATCAGCTGCACCTGGAAACTTGTTAGAAATACATGTTTTCAGGTCCCATTACAGGGCTCTTAAATCAGAATCATGGAGTGTGCAGCCAGCAATCTGTTTTAACAAGCCATCCAGGCCAGGCGCGGTGACTCATGCCTGTTATCCCAGCTCTAAGGGAGGCAGAGGTGGGAGGACAGCTTGAGGTCAGGATCTCGAGAACTGCCTGGGCAATACAGGGAGACCCCATTCTCCACACAAGGGAAACAAAGACAAAAAAAAAAAAAAAAAAAAAAAAGAAATACTAAGGGTAACAAGCCATCCATATATGATGGCTACTAAACTCTGAAAATGACTGATTTATACTCTCATATCTCCATACCCCAGAGATTGCTTTTGATCTCCTGCAATCAAAATAGATAATAAAAAAGATAATGAATTCAACCAGCTCCTGCAGCACTACCACCCTATTTCAAATCATCTTTGTCTGTTCCTTAAACTAAACCTATAAACAGGCTCCCCACCTACACCCATTCTCTACACAGTTGCCACAACGATCTTGTCAAAACAGAATTTAGATTGTCTCTGTTTTGGTGAATTCTTCTCATACTTAAAATAAATTCCTATAGAGGCATGTTATGGCTGTTCCTTACAACCCATTCTCATTTCTGACCACTCTCCTGTTCCCTATGCCTGAAATGCTTGTCTGAAAGATATCTTCATGGCTTTACTTCTTTATCATATTTGTAACCTTACTCAAATTCCCCTTGCATTTAATGATCACGCTCTAAAACAGCAGACACTCTCACCCTCTGAAGAGCTGTCTATATTGTCTCCCTTCGTAACTTTGATATAGTATTATCATTACCTAGAATTCTATGTCCCTTTGTTTGTTTTTCTTCCTGTCTCTACTAGAATGTTAGCTTCATGAGAGTAGAGACGTGCTGTTTGTTTTTCATTGTATCCTCAGTATCTCTGCAGAACACATGGTAGATTCTCAGTAAATATATGTTGAATGAATAAATATACGAATGGAAAATAATATGCTGTTTAGTGTTTGTATGCCTGTTCATATCTTGCATTGCCTGTGAAATCAAACTCCTATACGTACTAATATAAACAAATAAATGATATCTCTAGTTCTAAGGATACGGGTAACAATAGCTAACATGTAGATTGCTAGATTGCTTACTATATGCCAGCTCTGTTTTATAATTTTGTATATATTAATTCATTTAATGCCTACAACTCTACAATCCAGGCAATATTTACATTACTATTTTAAAGATGATGAAAGAGCCACAGAGAGATTGAATAATCTGTCCATGGTCACACAGTCATTTAGTGATGGAACTGAAATTCAAACTTTGGCAGGTCATGTCCTTAACTACTATATAGGACTGTCTTTTTCTAAAACGATAGCAGAGTTTAATAAGACTATTTGGAAATTTGTTCAATAATCAGAAGAAGCTTTAAAGCAGTCAGCAGTTCTAGCAAGTCTGTGAATTTTGCAGTATTTAAAGAACCAGAAATATCCCATTTAGTCCCAAGAGCTGTGCTTTATATTCCATCTATGTGTAAGATATTATCAAACTGAGACATCTTGAGCACACTAGTATTCAGATCTTGGTTTCTAATACTATTCTCCAATAAAACGTGTAGGGATTCTTGAAGAAATGGTTAATGCTAGGATTGGTACAAGAAACATACTAAGCCTGGAACATCACATAGTGCCAGCAGCTAAGAAAGAGCTGGCACACACTTGAACGTGCAGGCGCGCGCACACACACACACAAACACACACACGTTATGTTAAGGTATGTTAAAGGGTTAAGGAGCCAATTGAAAGAGCTTGCAATGACCAAAGGTTGAACAATTTGAGCAAAAAAAGTGTATTTAATTGCACCCAAAAGTATAAAATATTAATCATAAGTACATATTGATATAACTAAATAATTAAATGAGTAAATAAACAGGTGAGAACAATATGTATGTATATCAAATCTTCCATGCAATTGTTAAATAATTTATGGGCCACTGCTATGAAGGAGCAGGAGAGTTGATCTCTGTTTCTTTGGTGTGCATTGCACATAGTGTCTTTCTTCCAAAGTGTATAATGGCGGTTTTAGAAAGCATTACATATTCAATACAGATTAGTGCTCTATAAATTGCCTTTGTTGGATTTCACCTTTTTGTTATACTATTTGTTTTGAAACCATATTAGTAGGTAGATTGTATGATTCTAAATTTAATTTCAGGACAGTGAAGATAGAATTTCTGAAATACATACCTTTAAAAAATGGCATGTTAGCATTATTAGAGTTGAAAATTAATGTTCTCCAAAAAATTAACTCATATGACTAGATTCTGGAGACAGTTTGGGATGGGAGAGGAATTCATGAACACGGCCAGACTTTCAGGTTCTGCTGCAACCAATGTCAGACTGCAACAAAACATTAAGTTTTCCTGAATCTATCAGTGATGATTAACAAATGAAAATAAAATTCTAAGTGTCAGAAGGAAAGATTCCGACTACCGTGATAGACAGATGTACAAATAATTTTATAGAAAAGATGCAATAATTGCTAAGAGTTTATCTCAATGTACATCAAAAGGTAAAAGGGCTTTTCAAGGTTGCAGTCTTCTATTCATTTTCTGAGCTAGGTTAAACTCCTTCAGCAGTGCAATCTCCTTTCCCAGCACCCCCCCGCCCACCAAAAATGGAGAATGTGATGTATCAAAAACCCCATCTAAAAATTAAGTAGAAATGTTAAAGCATAAAGTGCCTAGAAAAAGAGTGAGTGTGGCAATTAAATTAAAGTGAAAATAGTACAGCTCATCAAGCATTGAATCTCTTTAAACTTTATACTTATATCTATATTGCCTATGCATAAGTATGTGAAATACTCAAGATAAAATAAGAAGTGCAGATATGTCTCAGGCCACCCAGCTATACAATTTAGAAACATTATGATTCACATCAAATGTATTTTAAACTGCTTGACTGCTTTTCTTTTGCTTGGATTTATTTAAATCTAATCTCATCTAAACAATATTCTGTAGGTTTTTAGTGTTTCATCAATATAACTTGATTTAGATCTCACTGCAGTAATTGCCAGTTCCATGCACACATAATATTTTATTTCTTTCCTTTCACGGCATATATTTGATACTTGTTGCAGTCGAAATTACAATCATTAACATGGTCTTCATTTTTTTAATTATTTAGTCACAGTGTTATTAAATTATTCTAAGAGCTTGAAAGACCTTCTGCTATGAAAATAGAGTTCTGTACTATTGATTTCCTCTGTATCTTAAAATCAACAAGCATAGTAATCTCAGTTTCAGGTGGTATATAATTTTTTTTCTAATTACAGTTTAATCTTATATATTTTGACCTCATAAAAAATCTTTTTCAAATAGATCATGATTTTTTTCAAATCACAATATTTTAAAACCCATATATGCCCATCAAAATGTGTATTTCCTTTGGGGATAATTTTTAAAACCATAATTAATTTGAAATGTATGATGCAATTTTAAATGTCATGTGTCCTCAATTTTATTTCAGTTTTTGTTTGAGACAGGGTCTTACCTTGTCACCCAGGCTGGAATACAGTGGCACAATCTCAGCTCACTGCAACCTCCACCTCCTGGGTTCAAGAGATCCTTCTGCCTTAGCCTCCCAAGTAGTTGGGACTACAGGTACATACTACCATACCTGGCTAATTTTTTTATTTTATGTAGAAATGGGTTTCACCATGGTACCCGGACTGGTCTCGACCTCCTGAGCTCAAGCAGTGTGCCAGTTTCAGCCTCTCAAAGTGCTAAGGTTACAGGTGTGAACCATTGCTCCCTGCTAAATTTTAATCCTTGGGATTAAAAAAAAAGCATTTATTTAAAAATTATAGTTTGTTAATCTTCATGTAAAAAATCACCTACTCTGAAAGGAATAGGTGAGAAGGAAAAAGAGAAAGGAAAGATAAGTCTCTAAATTCATAGTTTGTAGATGAGAAACAGTGAGAGAGAGAGAGAGAGAAGCACCATAGTAATTTCATTAAAATATTATAAAGGAGTCTAAACTTATCTTTGCAAAAATCACAACTACCTTAAAAATGTTGGGTTACTGTGAAAACTGCCATTAAGTCCTCTCAAAAGTCCTTTTTGAGATATTTGTAAGGCTATCATAGCAATGAGATATTATTAGTATTATAAAATGTCTTTGTTAAATATATTTTGTTTGACGAAGAGACACAAGTACTTGTGTGTAAGTAGAAACAAACTTACTCAATTTTCTATGAAGAGGAGTTTTCTGTAACAGGGAACTATCTTAGATCTCAACAATTTAAAAGTTTCATTATTTGAGAATGACACATATAGATGCTGTTCAGAGATGAATTTTAAGATTAACGATAGCCAATTGAACAATTTTCAGAAGTTTGGTGGTTCTCATCTTTGGGTACTTTAGCAATATGAGAGATGATCTATTTGTTGATGATCCTTTTACTATTGATTTGAGCTCATCTATTAAAAATATTAGTAAATGGATTTTCAAGAAATCAATTTTATATGAAATTTTATAAGATTTCTAAGAGAATAAAGTTGATATTGATAAAAATATTCAAATATACTGGAGACTAGTATCAATGACTATATTATATCTGTGAATAAAATGTGATTAAGGAGCTAACCAATACTGCCAATATTCACAATATTGGTGAAAGCATTATCATTTTAAACAATAATCACAGATATTGATTCAGTTTCCAAGTTTTTACTGAAATTTAATAATTTCTAGTTCCTTTTCAATAAAATATTCAAATGCTATATTCATGTAAAGCAATCCCTCAAATAATGAGGTAAGGACAGCTCAGATTCATTAAAATCTACTATGGTATAGATGAGAATTTTAATTGGATATGGTTAATGTTTGAAGTGTTCACAAAACAAGATTGAATTACTAATTAACAAATAACAATTATTGGATTTCTTGAATTCATTAAACAAATTAAAATATGAATGCAGATATCCAAAACTATAATTTGAATAGCTAAACTTACTATATTTCCCTCAATATCTAATATAATTACTGTTTTCTGTTTTCACTCCGTATTTCCAATCCCTCACTCAAAACTAGGACTCATTGACTGTTATCTTTATCTCAAAGTAAAGTAGAAGTGGACATCAGAATAACATAAGGAGACTCTATAGGTTCTGCCTTGAAAATTTATAAGAATTATATCATGGTAAAATATTTTTCTGTTCCATTATTCCATATTCTTTCCTTTTCTTACTATTATACTTTAAGTTTTAGGGTACATGTGCATAACGTGCAGGTTTTTTGCATATGTATAAATGTGCCATGTTGATGTGCTGCACCCATTAACTCATCATTTACATTAGGTATATCTCCTAATACTATCCCTCCTCCCTTTCCTCGCCCCACAACAGGCCCTGGTGTGTGATGTTCCCCACCCTGTGTCCAAGTGTTCTCATTGTTAATTCCCACCTATGAGTGAAAACATGCAGTGTTTGGTTTTCTGTCCTTGCGATAGTTTGCTCAGAATGATGGTTTCCAGCTTCATCCATGTCCCTACAAAGGACATGAACTCATCCTTTTTTGTGGCTATATAGTATTCCATGGTGTATATGTGCCACATTTTCTTAATCTAATCTATCATTGATGGACATTTGGGTTGATTCCAAGTCTTTGCTATTGTGAATAGTGCTGCAATAAACATACACGTGCATGTGTCTTTATAGCAGCATGATTTATAATCCTTTGGGCATATACCCAGCAATGGGATGGCTGTGTCAAATGGTGTTTCTAGTTCTAGATCCTTGAGGAACCACCACACTGTTTTCCACAATGGTTGAACTAGTTTACAATCCCACCAGCAGTGTAAAAGTGTTCCTATTTCTCCACATCCTCTCCAGCACCTGTTGTTTCCTGACTTTTCAATGATCACCTTTCTAACTGGTGTGAGATGGTATCTCATTGTGGTTTTGATTTGTATTTCTCTGATGGCCCATGACGATGAGCATTTTGTCATGTGTCTGTGGGATGCGTAAATGTCTTCTTTTGAGAAATGTCTGTTCATATCCTTTGCCTTTGTCATATCCTTTGTTCATATCCTATCCTTTGTTCATATCCACTTTTTGATGGGGTTGTTTGATTTTTTTCTTGTAAAAGTTATTTGTAGATTCTGGATATTAGCCCTTTGTCAGATGGGTAGATTGCAAAAATTTTCTCCCATTCTGTAGGTTGCATGATCATTCTAATGGTAGTTTCTTTTGCTGTGCAGAAGCTCTTTAGTTTAATTAGATCCCATTTATCAATTTTGGCTTTTGTTGTCACTTCTTTTGTGTTTTATTCATGAAGTCCTTGCCCACGCCTATGTCCTGAATGGTATTGGCTAGGTTTTCTTCTAGGGTATTTATGGTTTTAGGTCTGACATTTAAGCCTTTAATCCATCTTGAATTAATTTTTGTATAAGGTGTAAGGAGGGGATCCAGTTTCAGCTTTCTATATATGGCTAGCCAGTTTTCCCAGCACCAATTATTAAATAGGGAATCCTTTCCCCATTTCTTGTTTTTGTCAGGTTTGTCAAAGATCAGATGGTTGTTGATGTGTGGAATTATTTCTGAGGCTTCTGTTCTGTTCCATTGGTCTATATATCTGTTTTGGTACAAGTACCATGCTGTTTTGGTTACGCTAGCCTTGTACTATAGTTTGAAGTCAGGTAGTGTGATGCCTCCAGCTTTGTTCTTTTGGCTTAGGATTGTCTTAGCAATGTGGGGTCTTTCTTGGTTCCATATGAACTTTAAAGTAATTTTTTCCAATTCTGTGAAGACAGTCATTGGTAGCTTAATGGGGATGGCATTGAATCTATAAATTACCTTGGGCAGTTTGGCCATTTTCACGATATAGATTATTTCTATCCATGAGCATGGAATATTCTTCCATTTGTTTATTTTGTTGAGCAGTGGTTTGTAATTCTCCTTGAAGAAGTCCTTCATATCCCTTGTAAGGTGGATTCCTAGGTATGTTATTATATTTGAAGCAATTGTGAATGTGAGTTCACTCATGACTTGGCTGTCTATTAGCCTGTTATTGGGGTATAGGAATGCTTGCGATTTTTGCACATTGAATTTGTATCTTGAGACTTTGCTGAAGATGCTTATCAGCTTACGGAGATTTTGGGCTGAGACAATGAGGTTTTCTAAATAGACAATCGTCTCATCTGCAAACAGGGACAATTTGACTTCCTCTTTTCCTAATCAAATGCCCTTTATTTCTTTGTTCTGCCTGATTGCCCTGTCCAGAACTTTCAACACTATGTTGAATAGGATTGGTGAGAGAGGGCATCCCTGTCTTGTGCCACTTTTCAAAGGGAATGCTTCCAGTTTTTGCCCATTCAGTATGATATTGGCTGTGGGTTTGTCATAAATAGCTCTTATTATTTTTGAGATACATCCCATCAATACCTAATTTATTGAGAGTTTTTAGCATAAAGGGCTATTGACTTTTATTGATTTGTGTATGTTGAACCAGCCTTGCATCCCAGGGGTGAAGCCCACTTGATTATGGTGGATAAGCTTTTCGATGTGCTGCTGGATTTGATTTGCCAGTATTTTATTGAGAACTTTTACATCGATGTTCATCAGGGATATTGGTCTAAAATTCTCTTTTTTTGTTGTGTCTCTACGAGGCTTTGGTATCAGGATGATGAAGGCCTCATAAAATGAGTTAGGGGGGATTTCCTCTTTTTCTATTGATTGGAATAGTTTCAGAAGGAATGGTACCAGCTCCTCCTTGTACCTCTGGTGGAATTCAGCTGTGAATCCGTCTGGTGCTGGACTTTTTTAAGTTGGTAGGCTCTTAATTATTGCTTCAATTTCAGAGCCTGTTATTGGTCTATTCAAGGATTCAACTTCTTCCTGGTTTAGTCTTGGGAGGGTGTATGCGTCCAGGAATTGATCCATTTCTTCCAGATTTTCTAGTTGATTTGTGTAGAGGTGTTTATAGTATTCTCTGATGGTAGTTTGTATCTCTGTGGGATCATTGGTGATATCCCTTTATCATTTTTTATTGCATCTATTTGATTCTTCTCTCTTTTCTTCTTTATTAGTGTTGCTACTGGTCTATCAATTTTGCTGTTCGTTTCATAAAACCAACTCCTGGATTAATTGATTTTTTGAAGGGTTTTTTTGTGTCTCTATTTCCCTTCAGTTCTGCTCTGATCTTAGTTATTTCTTGCCTTCTGCTAGGTTTTGAATGTGTTTGCTCTTGCTTCTCTAGTTCTTTTAACTGTGATGTTAAGATGTCAATTTTAGATCTTTTCTGCTTTCTCTTGTGGGCATTTAGTGCTATAAATTTCCCTCCACACGCTGCTTTAAATGTGTCCCAGAGATTCTGGTATGTTTTGTCTTTATTCTCATTGGTTTCAAAGAACATCTTTATTTCTGCCTTCATTTAATTATGTACCCAGTAGTCATTCAGGAGCAGGTTGCTCAGTTTCCATGTAGTTGAGCAGTTCTGAGTGAGTTTCTTAATCCTCAGTTCTAGTTTGATTGTCCTGTGGTTTGAGAGACAGTTTATTATAATTTCTGCTCTTTTACATTTGTTGAGGAGTGCTTTACTTCCAACTTTGTGGTCATTTTTGGAATAAGTGCGATGTGGTGCTGAGAAGAATGTATGTTTTGTGGATTTGGAGTGGAGAGTTCTGTAGATGTCTATTATGTCTGCTTGGTGCAGAGCTGAGTTCAATTTCTGGATATCTTTGTTAACATTTTGTCTCGTGGATCTGTCTAATGTTGATATTGGGACGTTAAAGTCTCCCATTGCTATTGAGTGGGCATCTAAGTCTCTTTGTAGGTATCTAAGGACTTGCTTTATGAATCTGGGTGCTCCTGTATTGGGTGCATATATATTTAGGATAGTTAGGTCTTGTTGAATTGATCCCCTTACCATTACGTAATGGTTTTCTTTGTCTCTTCTGATCTGTGTTGGTTTAAAGTCTGTTTTATCAGAGACTAGGATTGCAACCCTTTCTTTTTAGTTTGTTTGTTTTCCATTTGCTTGGTAGATCTTCCTCCATGCCTTTATTTTGAGCCTATGTGTGTCTCTGCATGTGAGATGGGTCTCCTCAATACAGCACACTGATGGGTCTTGAGTCTCTATCCAATTTGCCAGTCTATGTCTTTTAATTGGAGTATTTAGTCCATTTACATTTAAGATTAATATTGCTTTGTGTGAATTTGATCCTGTCATTATGATGTTAGCTGGCTGTTTTGCTCATTAGTTTATGCAGTTTCTTCCTAGAATTGATGGTCTTTACAATTTAGCATGCTTTTGCAGTGGCTGGTACCAGTTGTTCCTTTCCATGTTTAGTGCTTCCTTCAGGAACTCTTGTAAACAGGACTGCTGGTGACAAAATCTCTCAGCATTTGCTTATCTGTAAAGGATTTTATTTCTCCTTCACTTTTGAAGCTTAGTTTCGCTGGATATGAAATTCTGGGTTGAAAATTCTTTTCTTTAAGAATGTTGAATATTGGCCCCCACTCTCTTCTGGCTTGTAGAGTTTCTGCCAAGAGATCCGCTGTTAGTCTGATGGGCTTCCCTTTGTGGGTAACCCGACCTTTCTCTCTGGCTGCCCTTAACATTTTTTCCTTCATTTCAACTTTGGTGAATCTGACAATTATATGTCTTGGAGTTGCCCTTCTTGAGGAATATCTTTGTGGCATTCTCTGTATTTCCTGAATTTGAACGTTGGCCTGTCTTGCTAGGTTGGGGAAGTTCTCCTGGGTAATATCCTGAAGAGTGTTTTCCAGCTTGGTTCCATTCTCCCTGTCACTTTCATGTAAACCAATCAGATGTCGATTTGGTCTTTTCACGTAGTCCCATATTTCTTGGAGTCTTTGTTCATTTCTTTTTACTCTTTTTTCTCTGAAATTCTCTTCTCATTTCATTTCATTCATTTGATCTTCAATCACTGACACCCTTTCTTCCAGTTGTTTGAATCGGCTACTGAAACATGTGCATGCATCATGTAGTTCTCATGCCATGGTTTTCAGCTCCATCAGGTCATTTGAGGTCTTCTTTACACTGTTTATGCTAGTTAGCCTTTCGTCTAATCTTTTCTCAAGGTTTTTAGCTTCCTTGCGATTGGTTCAAACATCCTCCTTTAGCTTGGAGAAGTTTGTTATTACCTATCTTCTGAAGCCTTTTTCTCTCAACTCGTCAAAGTCATTCTCCATTCAGCGTTGTTCTGCTGCTGGTGAGGCGCTGCATTCCTTTGGAGGAGAAGAGGTGCTCTGATTTTTAGAATTTTCAGCTTTTCTGCTCTGGTTTCTCCCCATCTTTGTGGTTTTATCTACCTTTGGTCTTTGATGATGATGACATACAGTTGGGGTTTTGGTGTGGAGGTCCTTTCTGTTTGTTAGTTTTTCTTCTAACAGTCAGGACCCTCAGCTGCAGGTCTGTTGGAGTTTGCTGGAGTTCCACTCCAGATCCTGTTTGCCTGACTATCACCAGTGGAGGCTGCAGAACCGCAAATATTGCAGAATGGCAAATGATGGTGCCTGATTGTTCCTCTGGAAACTTCATCTCAGAGGGGCACCAGGCCGTATGAGGTATCAGTTGGCCCCTACTGGGAAGTGTCTCCCAGTTAGGCTACTCAGAGGTCAGGGACCCACTTGAAGAGGCAGTCTGTCCATTCTCAGAGTTCAAACTCCTGACTGGGAGAACCACTACTCTCTTCAAAGCTGTCAGACAAGGACACTTAAGTCTTCAGAAGTTTCTGCTGCCTTTTGTTCAGCTATGCCCTGCCCCCAGAGGAGAAGTCTACAGAGGCAGGCTGGCCTCCCTGAGCTGTGGTAGGCTCCACCCAGTTGGAGTTTCCTGGCCGCTTTGTTTACCTACTCAAGCCTCAGCAATGGTGGGCACCCCTCCCCAAGCCTTGCTGCCACCTTACAGTTCCATCTCAGACTGCTGTGCTAGCAGTGAGCAAGGCTCCGTGGGTGTGGGACCCTGCAAGCCAGGCATGGGATATAATCTCCTGGTGTGTGGTTTGCTAAGACTGTTGGAAAAGCACAGTATTAGGGTTAGAGTAACTCGATTTTCCAGGTGCCCTCTGTCACGGCTTCCCTTGGCTAGGAAAGGGAATTCCCTGACCCCTTGTGCTTCCCGGGTGAGGCAATGCCCTGCCCTGCTTTGGCTCACAGTCCATTGGCTGCACCCACTCTCCTGAACCCACTGTCCAACAAGCCCCAGTGAGATCAATCCAGTACCTCAGTTGGAAATGCAGAAATCACCTGTCTTCTGCATCACTAATGCTGGGAGCTGTAAACTGGAGCTGTTCCCATTCAGCCATCTTGGAATCTCCTGTTCCGTATACTTTCTTCATTATAATCTCTATAGAGTGTTTGCCTAGAGACTTATAACCATTACTTTCTCTTCTTCCCCAATCTATTTTTACTTTTTCTTTGACTTTTTATAACATTTCATAAGTATTTATTTTTGTTTATATTGTCACTATTTTTACATACACTTCAGTGATTTTTTTCCACTTCTTTCATAAACTTTTCTAGCTTACATTTTATCTACTTTTGTCTCAAAATCTCTTCTTTGTTCTTATATTTCTATTCTGTGCTACTCTTTTATATGAGCAATTATCTTTATATATACACAGTGACATTTAATTTGTGATATTTAATTATGTTCATTATTTTTATATGTTCTGTGGCAAAAATGAGCAAACTATTTCCTGGAAAACAAATCACTTCCAATGCTTGCTATTGTACAGCCACGAGATAAGAAGACATTTTACATTTTTAAATGGTTTTAAAAAGCTCGAAGGAATAGCTTTTTATGATATGTGAAAATTTTACAAAAATCAATTTAGTTTCCACAAATAAAGTTTCATTAAAACACAGCCATGCTTCATTTACGTATAGTTTATGACTAATTTTACACTACACTGGCATATTTGAATAGTTGCAACAGAGATGATATGACCAACAAAGTTACATTATTTACCATCTGGTCCATCAGACAGAAAAGCATGTCAAGCCCTGTTCTATGTCAGCTCACTCTTCCTTCCTATTTACTTTCTTTCTCTGTCCTTCTTTCCTTCCTTCCTTCTTTCCTTCCATCTTTCCTTCCGTCCCTCTTTCCCTCCTTCCTTCCTTCCCTCCTTCCCTCTTTTCTTCTTTTCTTCCTTCTACATTCTACTTGTCTTTTATTTACTTTTCCCATTGCTGTACTTCTTTTTGAGTGTTGATTCTTTTACAATGTTGGCATGATTAAGTGTAATTAGCCAATGAAAACAGAAAATTGTATGAGTGTTCATATCATCATTTATCTTTTCTGTTCAATACCATATAGCAATCATTACAATACTTTCTACAAATAATCAGTGCCTAAATTTCCCTTGGTCACTGTCACTGCCTCCACTGCATTACAGAACTAGTCAATCCAGGAGAGCTCAGGTGAATAGTTCATGACCCACACCACTGAAATATTGGTGCAATTCCTTCTATTGCATATTTCATCTGTGAAATATACATTATGTTGGAGCTTTCTGAGATTATCAACCACAGGCATTTTTTTTCTCCTATTCTTCTGTTTAGCAATCTCTGATTTTCACAACTTATTTTTTGTTTTTGTCATTTGGTGTTTCAAATTTCTTCAGATTCCATCACCTATAAAGTTTTCATGTTTATTTTTTCATTCTTGCTGCTTGTAGAGATCTGAAAGCCCAAGAATGAAACATCACCTTTATAATACTATTGTATTGGGGTCTTTCAGGTGTCACTTTTCCAGCCAGAAACCTCTGTGGCCAGTGGTGCCTTTGCCTGAGTCTTGGTAGGGACTGCTGAGCTCGTTCTGTTTACTCGACCTTGCAGGCCGTGCTCAGCTTGCGCTACTGGCCAAAATCCCATGCCTGCTAAAGGCAAGCCAGGTGTGGAGTGTGAGGGGTGTGTGAGCGAGTAAGCACAGGGTCCAGCCACTGTGCACAGCCAGGCATGGCAGCAGCTGTGGTAGAGCAAGCAGCTCCAGGCACCAGTACAGGTGCTGGCTCCATGCAAACCTGTGGCTGGATCAGATGAATGGCAAGTGGCTTCTGCTGTGGGCACCCTCATCTGGATGAGGGGAATGCAGTAGTGCCTGGAAACTTAGAGATTCCAGAAACTGCAGAGCCCCAAAGAATCTGTCAAACATGGTTCGGGAAGTCTTTAGGTCTGTGCTCCCTGAAGGGTCACAGCTCTTCTCTCCCTACTGCCCACAATGTGGCAAGATGGGGAGTGTGTTTCAGCCCTGTTTGTGTTACAGATCTTTTCATACGGCCATTTGGCAGGTCCCAAGTTCTTGTCCCACATCTATGAAGAATGAGGTACTCTGGTAACTGGAGTGTGAGCAAGGAAAATAGGTGCTGTTTTGAGTGATAGAACAGCTCTTAGGAGACTCAGAGTGGGTAGATCCTTTCCTCACACAAATTGTCCTGATGAGTGCAGCCCTCAGTGGAGAAGAGACCCATTGCTCCATTTTGCAGGTTACCCCAGCGAGTGTCTAGTTGTCAGTGGAGAGGAGACCTGGAGTGGGTAGCTGCTTTCCATAGATGGTAGTCCCAACATCTGTGTGAGTCTAGGTGGGTCTGGAGCTTTTTGACCTCATAAGGGAGAAAGTATGTGCTGATTGGGCCATGGGATGGATCAGAAAAAGCATCATAAGTTCTCACTCTGGGCCACAAACTCCACCTGGAACTGACAGCCTGGCACCTAGGCTTCAGGTCGTCTCTGACTTGAAGGTGAGGCTTCACCAGGGAGCCACCCCTTTCCACACAGGAGCTTTTCTGTCTCCTGTCACTATCAACATGTTGTCCACAGCACCCCGGCTGCTTGTTCTATGGGGGGATTGCAGGTCTATGCTGAGCCACCCTCAGCATGCCCTTAACATTCATTCCATGCTCACTGGCACCCAACATCCAGAGGAGGCTGAGGCAGCAGGGGATTGGCATGTCAGTTCCCCCCAGAACATGCACATACCCAGCAGGGTTATAATAGCACCTGAGTTTGGCCGCAGCTTTGCTCCACCCTGGAACAGGTTCTGGGAGCTGGGAGAGGCCAGGGAGTGAGATCAGTTACTTCCAAGCCTGTGGGGGCAAGGGGCTTCCTGGACCCCCAAGACAGCGGAAATGCTGGGGCTGGAACTGTGGCTGTCTCTCAACTCTCCCTAGCTACTGCTGGCCCTACAGAGTGCATAGCCTCAGCCACACCTCTCCTCCTGCAGCCAGCTTCCTCATAGTTGCTGCTCTGAATGAGTCATTGTCACCATCACTATCTCCAAAATGAAAATATGATTAAAGAAAATTCTTGAGTAGTCTGCATTAGAATAAGATTAATTAACCAACATCGTCACCATTATTTGCTTATTCAGTGATTCTGAAAGAGTAGGTCATTAATAATATCTCATATTTAAAACAAGACAATAAAAAACTGCTGTGAAATTAACTGCATTTCCACCTTATGTCATTCCATAATTGCATGATAGGCATCTTAAAAGCATACATTTAGAGGAAGAACCTCTAACTTGTTTTTCTTATTTTGTTTCATGTACCTCAAACCAAAATTAAGGCGACAATATAATCTGTACAGTCCTTTGAGATTCCAGTTGGTTGAAGTAAACTTTCATGGAGTACTGAGGAAGAAATAGAGACTCAAAGGAATATATAAATTCATAAATATAAAATGAGCTGATTTTATTATTGGATAAGCAAATACTCTAAATACCTATAAGTAGCAAGGTACAAAGCTGTAGTTAATTTTGAGTTCTATTAATGTAGAATTTGTATATAGTTGTTAAATATCATCCTACTTTTAGTAAATAGTTATCATATATTCAACTTATATCAGGAATTACATGGTGCTTACTCTGACATTCTTTTCCAGGCTTACTACCACCTTTTGTCCTTCTTATTTCTGTATTGGTACCCATAGACGATATCCCTTTATACTGTATGTAGCTCATAAAATAAATCACATCTTTCAACATTCTTCAGGAAGTTAGATTAAGTTCATATTCCCCACAGAAAACATAGTTCTTTCAACTCACATGAATATTATCATTTTGTTATTTATTTTATTATTTCAAAATGCAAGCTCTTGCATACAAATATTTAGCCTTTAAAAATGTCTTTTATAAAGAATAGATTAAGAATGATGTCACCAAGATGACAGAGTAGGAGATACCAGACCACATTCCTCTCACACACAAAAAATAATGTAGACAGCTATTCATAAAACAAACTATCCCAGAAAGGACTTAAATGCAATTTAAAGAATTTACAGCAACACAGTGAGAAAGCACACACACACACACACACATGCACACACGCACACACACATAAGAAAAAAGAAAGAAAAAGGCAAAAGAAATGGAGATGACCCACATGAAAAGGATCACTGGCGAGATTAGCATATCTGAGATACCATTAGACTGCTAGGAGTAAAGAAAGGTAGAGGCTATCAGTAAAAGCCACATGTCAGGAATTACAACCATCCCTATGAACCTGCTCTGCAGAAGACACAGCATCTCCTGCCACTGAGGTAACCAATAGGTATTCCTGCCACAGAATACCAGAGAAGGTTGTACAGCCATACAACCTCCTCCATCTACAAAAGTGACTGCTGTTGAACTGTTTAAAAAAAGGAGCAGTTGCCTCTCCTAAACCTGAATGTGTCCTGACCCTGGAGCTATGACTAAACCACAAGTATCTACACTCTAGACCAAGCCTCTGTGGCTGCAGTGGGCCTGTCCATTTCTCAGATATTGAAGCCACTGGCACAGTGAACTGGCTTATATTTAAATTCAGAGCCAGTCACTCACTGTGCATGCCTGTGCTCCAGACACTACCACAGCCAACATAGAGAACTAAGCACTGATCACAGCCCAGAGCCAGTCTAACTCTGTGCATGCCTATGTTCCCATTATCGACTCCCTGGAGACTTCACAAGCATTTATTTCTTGCAAAATGTTACTAACACAGCGATGGGCGTTCATGGAAGCCAGGCATCAGCTCAGCCACCACAAAGAGCTAGTCCCCACTCTGACCTTGGAGCTGCTCAAACTCTAAGTGTAGCTGTGCTCCTACTTGCAGCTCCCGTGGTTGCTTCATAAGTACCTGTGCCTTGCAAACTATTGTCAACACAGTACCAAAGGTGTCTGTGCACTGGCACCAGTGCCATTCCTGCCCCAGGTCCCCAATCTTCAGTCCCTCCACACGTGCTCATGTTTCAGGTCTCTGCTCTGTGACCACTCCATAGGCACCATTCACAAGACACTGGTATTATCACAACTTGGAGCAGGACCACCAGCCAGACTCAATGGGTAGAGAGACACCCTTAACTACAAATTCCCTGATGGGAGAAAAAAAAAGAATGGGAGAACCTTAACAGCTACTGCCACCAAAGACCCCAGCAACACTCATTGCCACTATGGAAATCTACAGCATTTGCTGCTAAAGATTTCTGCAATCTTAATGAGGTCAGCTGACAGGCTGCATAGAGACAACACAGTTGCACTATAACTGGTGCTAGAAGTGCTGAATCCCACCCAGTAAGAATATCACACTCTCTTTTTTGGGGAAAATATTTCAACACTGAAATTAGTCCACAAAGTCTGCAAGAGATGACTGCTTCATGAAATGCACAGACATCAATATATGGCAGGGAAAACACATACAAAAAAAACAGGAAAACATAACACCACCTAAAGAACACTGCAATCTCCCAGCAGTTGATTGGTAAAAAAGTAGACATATATGAACTACCAAAGAATTCAATATAATTTTGGAAAGTGATATAAGTGAATTTCAAGAAAATAAACAAAAAATAATTCAATGGAAGTAAAAATAATAAATAAGTGCAAATATGAGAAATTTAACTAAGAAATTGAAGTTATAAAAAGTCAGAAATCTTGAAGTTGAAAAAATACAACGAATTAAATGAAGATATGCAATAGAGTGCATCAATTGCATAACTGATCAAGCAGAAGAAAGAACTTTGAATCTGAAGACAGGTTATTTGAAAATATACAGCGAGAGGAGAAAAAAAAGAATAAAGAAAAAGGAAAAAAGCTTACAGGATATATGGAACATGAGCAAGAGAGCAAACTTTAAATTATAGGTGCCCATGGAGCAGCCACAGAGCAGAGGCCTGAAACACGGGCCCATGTGGGGGGACTGCAGTTTGGGGACCTGGGCCAGTAATGGCACTGGTGCCAGGGTGAAGACACCTTTGGTACTGTGTTGGCAATAGTTTGCAAGGCACAGTTACTTGTGAAGCAACCAAGGGAGCTGAAAGACAAGAAAGGAGAGAAAATGGGTAGAAAGTTTACTTAAACAAATAATAACATAAAACTTTTCAAATCTATGGAAATATATAAATATTCAGGTATAAGAAGGTCAACGGTTTTCATTCAGATGCAGTTTAAACAAGCTACTGTCAGACATTGTATAATCAAACTGTCAAAATCAGAGACAAAGAGAATCTGGAAAGCAGCAAGAGAAAAGAATCATATCACATATAAGGGAATTTCAATAAGTTAACAGTGAACTTCTCAGCAGAAATCTTACAGACCAGGAAAGGGCATGATATATTCAAAGTGCTGAAAGCAAAAAAAAAGAAAGAAAGAAAGAAAAGAAAGAAGGAAGGAAGGAAGGAAGGAAAGAAAAGAAAGAAAGAAAGAAAGAAAGAAAGAAAGAAAGAAAGAAAGAAAGAAAGAAAGAAAGAAAGAAAGAAAGAAAGAAGGAAAGAAAGAAAGAAAGAAAGAGAGAGGAAGGAAGGAAGGAAGGAAGGAAGGAAGGAAGGAAGGAAGGGAGGGAGGGAGGGAGGGAGGGAGGGAGGGAGGAAGGAAGGAAGGAAGGAAGGAAGAAAGGAAAGAAAAGGAGAACCAAGAGTATTTTACCCAGCAGAGCTCTATTTCTGAAATAAAGAAGAGATAAAGACATTCTTAGAGAAACAAAAGCTAAAGGAGGTCATCAGTACTGTACCTGTCTTACTAGAAATGCTAAAGGGAGTTCTCCAAACAGAAAGAAATTGATACTAATTAGTAACATGAAAATATGTAAATTTATCAAACTCACTGGTAAATGTGAGTTTACAGTCAAATTCAGAATATTCTAATACTATAGTGATGGTGTGTAAATCATTTCTGTATCTTAAGCATGAATGTTAAAAGACAAAGCTATTAAAATAATAATAGAAACAATAATTTGTTAAACAATATACAATATAAAAAGATGTAAATTATGACACCAATAATAAGATGTTGGCAATTGGAGATGTGGACTTAAAGTATTGAGTTATTTTATGTGGTAAAGCTAAGTTATTATCAGCTTAAAATAGCTTAGTATAACTATAAGATGTATTATGCATGTTTCATGGTAATCACAAAGCTAAAACCCATAGTAGATACACAAAAGATAGAGTAATAAATCAAAGCATATACTAGAAAAAACTATCTAAATGGGAAGGAAAACAGCAAGAAAGGCAGAAGAAAGCAAAGGATATACAAAAATAAGAAATGACAGTAATGAGTCCTTACTTTGAGTGTGAATGGATCAAATTCTCTATTCAAAGGTATAGAATAGCCGAATGGTTGAGTAAAACAAGATCCAACTACATGCTGCCTACAAAATACTCACTTCACATTTAAGCACACACATAGATTGAAAAATAAAAAGATAGAAAATATATTTCATGCAAATGGAAATTAATAAAGAGCAGGGCAGGTGTAGCCATACTTATATAAGACAAAATAGAAATTAAGGAAGAAATATAAAAGGAGACCAAAAAGTTTAAGGGATCAATTCATCAAGGAGATACTACAATTATAAGTGCATATGGACCCAATATTTGAGCATCTAAACATATAAAGCAAATATTAATAGATCTAAAGAGAAAGAGAGATTGTAATACAGTGATCCACCTGCAATAATGGACAGATCATTCAGACAAAAAAATCAATAAAGAAACATTGCACTTAAGTTAAGACTAAATTAACCTAACAGACATGGACAGAACATTCCATTTATATATAGTAGAGTATACATTTTTTCTCACGTGTACATGAAATATTCTCCAGGATAGATCATGTTGGGCTTTAAAATAATCTTAACATATTTAAAAAGAATGAAATAATATCAATGATATTTTTTAACCACAGTGATATGAAACTAGAAATGGAAAAGAGAAATTTCAAAACATTTACAAATATGTGGGATAATAATATAAAATACCTTCGGATAAACAAAAGTGAAAACACTGCATACCAAAATTGCGGGATGCAGCAAAAGCAGTTCTAATTGGGAATTATACAGCAATAACAAAATTCATCAAAAAGGAACAAAGATTCCCAAATAAACAGCCTAATGTTAGAACTCAAGGAAATAGAACAAACTACGCCCAAAGTTAGTAGGAGAAATAAAATAATAAAGAGCAGAAGTAAATGAAATAAAGACTAGAAAAACAATAGAAAAGATCAATAAATATAAGAGTTGTTTTTTTGAAAAGATAAACAAAATTGACAAATCTTTAGCTAGGTTAGGAGAAAATAGAGAAGACTCACATAAATTAAATCAGAAGTGAAAGAAGATATATTACAACCGATGCAACAGATTCACAAAAGATTATAGGAGATAACTGAACAATTGTATGCCAACAAGTTGGATAACCTAGAATAATAAATACATTCCAAGATTCATCTAACTTACCAAGACTGAATCATGAAAAAATAGAAAATCTAAATAGACTAATAGTAAGTAATGAGATTGATTATCTAATAAAGTATCTTCTATAAAATAAATTCCTGGGACCTGATCGTTTTATTGCTGATTTCTATCAAATATTTAAAGAAAAACTAATACCAATCTTTCTTAAACTCTTCCAAAAAGTTGAAGAGTAGGGAATTCTTCTGAACAAGTTTTAGAATGCCAGCATTGCTATGATATCAAAACTGGATAAGGGCACTACAAGAAAAGAACTTCCAACCAATATTTCTCATGAACTTAATGAAACACCTCTTAAGAAAATCCTGGCAAGCCATATTCAACAGAATAGTAAAAGATCATTCACCATGATCAAGTGGAATATACCTCTGGAAGGCAAAGATGTTTCAAAATATGCAAATTAATAAATGTAATACACAATATTAATAGAACGAATAAAAAAACATATGATAATCTAAAAAGATGTAGAAAAGACAATAGGCAAAATTTAGCATCTATTTATTATTAAAACTCTCAAGAAATTAAGTATAGAAGAAATGTACCTTAACACAATAAAGGCCATAGAGGACAAACTCACAACTAGCATCATACTTTACAGTGAAAAAAGGAAAACTTTTCCTTTAAGATTAGTAATAAAACAAGGATGTGAACACTTTTGTCACTTTGTATCAGCCTGTTTTCACACTGCTAATAAAGAACTATCTGAAACTGGGTAATTTATAAAGGAAAGACATTTAATTGACTCAGTTCTGCATGGCTGGGAAGGACTTAGGAAACATAATCATGGCAAAAGAAGAAGCAAACACGTCCTTCTTTACATGGTGGCAGGAAGGATAAAGTGCTGAGCAGAAAGGGGAAAAGCTCCTTATAAAAAGATCAGATCCTGTGAGAACTCACTCTGTATCATGAGAACAGAATGGATGTAACCACCTCTGTGATTAAATTACTTTCCACTTGGTCTCTCCCATGACATATAGGGATTATGGGAACTACAATTCAAGGTGAGATTTGGGTGGGGATACAGAGCCAAACCATATCACACTTGTATTTAACATATTATAGGGAAATTTAGCCAGATCAATCAGGCAAAAAATAAAACAAAATAAAGGACATTAGAACTGGAAAGGAATGAAATTATCTTACACAATATAGTTATGCTCTAGATGACATAATCATGGATATAGAAAAATTTATAAATTCCACTAAAACCTCTTAGAAGTAATAAATGAATTCAGCAAATTTGCAGGACACAAAATTAACATACAAACATTGTTAGCATTTTTGTACACTAAAAATGAACTATCAAGAAATGAAGAAAACAATCCCATTTGCAGTAGCTACCACATAATAAAATACTTCAGAAGAAATATAACAAGGGAGGTGAAAAATCTGTACACTGAAAACTATACAACAATGATAAAAAAAAAAAAAAAGATGACACAAATAAATAGAAAGATAACCAGATAACTAGATTCACGGGTTGGAAGAATTAATATTGTTAAAATGTTCATATTACTCAAAACAATCTGAAAATTCATTACAATCTCTATTAAATTTCCAATGACATATATTATAGAAATAGAAAAAAAACTATCTTAAAATTTTTATGACACCACAAAAGACCCCAATTAGCCAAAGCAATCTTCAGCAAAAAAAAAAAAAACAAAGCTGCAGACATCACAATATCTGATTTAGAATCTGCTACAAAACTATAGTAATCAACACAGCATGGCACTGACATAAAAACAGACATATATGCCAATGGAAAAGAATAGAGATCTCAAAAATATATCCATGCTTTTAAGGTCAATTTATCTTTCAGAAAGATGCTAAAAACACACAATGGTGAAATAAGTCTCTTCAACAAACATGACATTCAAAGTGGATATCTATATGCTGATAAATGTAAGTGTACTCTTATCTCTTACGGTATTCAAGTATCAACTCAAAATTAAACAAAGACTTAAACATAAGACCTGTAACTGTAAAACCACTGGAAGAAAACAGGGGGAAACAACTTTGGTCTAGGTAAAGACTTTTTGGACACAACTCCAAAAACAGAGGCAACAAAAACAAAAGTAGACAAATGGCATTACATCAAACAAAGTCTCCTACATAGCAAAGGAATCAATCAACATAGTAAAGAGATAAATTATGAATGGGAGAATATATTTGAAAGATATACATCTGATAAGGGGCTAATATCCAAAATGTAAAAGACAGTTTTAAAAACTCAATAGTTAAAAAAAAATATGATTTTAAAATGGGCAAGATACCTGGATATACATTTCTTTTAAAAAAGACACATAAATTGCCAATAAGTATATGGAAAAGTGCTCAACATTACTCATCATCAGAGAAAAGCAAATAAAAAATAAAATTATATATCATCTCATGCCTATCAATGTGGCCATTATCAAAGCAAAAAAGATAACAAGTTTTGTCAGGAATGTGGAGAAAAGGGAATCCTTGTAAAGTACACTGTTGGTGGGAATGTAAGTTAGTATAGCCATTATAAAAAACTGTATGGAAGTTCCTCAAAAAAAAGTGAAAATAGAACTCTTGTATGATCAGGCAATCATACTTCTGGGTATACACATTCAAAGGATTTGAAATCAGTATACCAAAGAATTATCTGCACTCCCATGTTTATTGCAGCACTATTCACATTAGCCAACATATAAAAGCAACATAAGTGTCCACAGGATAAATAAATAAAGATATTTTGGGATATATACACAATGAAATACTACTTATCATTTAAAAATAAGGAAATCTTGCCATTTGTGACAAAATGGATGAACCTGGGGGACATTATGTTAAGTGAAATAAGCCAAGTGCAGAAAGGCAAGCACCACTTGACCTCACATGTGGAGTGTAAAAGAGTTAACATAGAAACAGAAAGTAAAATGGTGGTTACTAGAGACCATAGGTTGGGAATTGGGGAGATGGCAATCAAAATACAGAAAATTGCCGAGATCACGAGGTCAGGAGATCAAGACCATCCTGGCTAACACGGTGAAACCCCTTCTCTACTAAAAAATACAAAAATCTAGCCGGGCGAGGTGGCGGACGCCTGTAGTCCCAGCTGCTCGGGAGGCTGAGGCAGGAGAAC